>NC_081755.1:21883091-21983396 GCF_963082965.1 Carassius carassius | reverse complement strand
CCTGAAATGTTTCATCATCAAAATGGACCAATATACTGTATGTCTCAAATGGCATTCTACTTTTTTCAAGGTCTCCTCCAACTATTACCAGAGATTTTAGCATTGTCAATTTGGCTCATGTTGTTGCATGTTTGAAATTGCAAATATAAAGTGACCTTTGGCTAAAACTGGTGCAAAACATCATCAAGATTCATTGAATCCATTTAAGACACAAGCATTTCACCAAAGATTCAGCTTATTAGGCTGAAACTTCGTACCTGTCCCCAAATGGTTCCCTCAGAATTTTCCACTTGCTCCCATCGTAGCCGCTTTACACTCATATGACTGGAGTCTGTTTTTTGTGGTGAGGCCTTTGGGAGTGGAGGTGGCATGCAAGGTGGGGGTAAAGGTGGAGGAGGAGGTGGCTCCACAGTGGGCTCATCAGTGGGGTGGTGAGTTTGAGGTTGGGGTGTACTTGGTGGTTGCGTTTGGGACTGGGCCTCCTGGTGGCTGTGATGGTGGTGACGATGTTCATGGTACTTGGGTTGAGGGCTATGTCTGGCCTGTGTAATGGGAGGAATCTGTGGGGTTGAGCGATGCTGTTGCTGCTGCTGAATCTGCTGCTGATTCTGCTGCTGCTGAAGCTGTTGCTGCTGTTGAAGATGTTGCTGCTGCTGAAGCTGTTGCTGCTGCTGAAGTTGTTGTTGCTGCTGCATATGCTGAAGCTGCTGTTGTTGCTGTTGTGAAGTATGAGGCTGGAAGGTTGACAGAATCTGTTGGGTCGGGTGAGGTTTGTGGGGCTGGTGGATCTGGTGGTACTGAGGAGCTGACTGGATTGGCTGAACCTGGTGTATATGTTCAATCTGGTGAATGTGGCGGGTTGGCAGAGGAGCTTGGTGCATCTGGTGGTGGTACTGTTGCTGAGATGGTTGAATAGCTTGAGAAACTGCTTGAGCCATGTGTGCCTGGTGCATTTGTCTGTCCACCCTCTCCAGTCTTTCGATTCGCTCCATACGCTCTATGCGTTCCAAACGCTGGATCTGCTCCAGTTGGTCAAGTCTATCCATGGAGCTTGAGAGGTGAGCCTGATGACTCCGATGCATCTGATAAGCATGGTGTTCTTGTTGATCTGGATGCAAGGCCTGGGGCTGCATGCCATAGATATGCCTATCTGAGCATTCCTTTCTTTCAATCCTATCAAGCCTATCCATGGAGCTAGATAGTTGAGTCTGAATAGTCTGGCGTGAGTGGTGTCTTTGGTGCACTTTAATAGACTGAGATTGGTGGCTTGGTTTATTTTGATGAATTGGATGCATCTGGTGATCCTGTTGCACCTGGTGATGTTGGTGAACCTGGTGAGCTGGATGGACCTGATGGTGCATCTCGTATATTGCATGACTAGGGATGGGTGACTGGTTTATTTCTGGAGAGGGCATTGGGGGCAGAGACTGATGCATTTGCTGCTGGGATTGGTGAGGGTGGCTGGCTGTTGGTTGAACTGGAAGCGAGTGGTGCTCCTGAAGGACTTGGTGCTGCGCCATTAGCTCATCACGTGTGGGCAACACCTTGTGAATGGATTGTCTTTTTGGAGGTGGGTTAGCTCTTGGTGGAGGCGGCGGAGGAGGTCCAGGGTGGCGACGGAAGGTCAGCTGTCGGGGTGCATGGTCAGGGGTGAATCGAGCAGGGGTAGGGGGGTCATTAAATTGGACTGGGGGAGGGGGAGGAGGAGTCATAGGGGGTGGAGGAATGTGCTCTGAGCTGGAGGAGTAGGTAAGAGAACTGGCATCCTCACTGCTACTATGTACTTCACTTGGACTGCTTAGATCAGGAGGCATGTATGGACCCTCTTCTTCCTCCTCCTCCTCCTCCTCTTCCTCTTCTACCTCTACCTCCTCTTCCTCATTCTGGAATGTCATCTGGACAATATCCTGGTGTTATTTTGAAGTAAAATATACAAATAGCATTGAGTTTTTGCAATAGACCAATGAAGATTAGCCACTGATCTTGTATCAAATATCAAGTCAATTAACCATTCTAATATACAAACCTCTTCATAGTCATTCTCTGGTGACAGAAAGTCATCCACAGATAACTGCTGTCCCAACTGCTCGCTAAGAGCCTCCATGAATAAATCTGTGTCAGGGGTACGAGGTGGACGTGAGAAGGTGTAGCGCTTCTTCCGAATGGGCGGACTAGGTGGGTAGTCCGGAGGAGAGGGTGGAGAGAGAGGTGGGCTGTCTAAACTGATGTATGGGTTGGACTCAGCACTGGTTTGAGAGGTAAGACCTGGAGGGTAGCAGGGGCACTGGGGACTCAGTGGAGGCTCCTGCATCCAAGAGTTAGGCTGTGGAGGAGGTTGTGGAGGCGGAGGTACAGGCTGTGCTGGTGCAGATTTCCGGCTACCTGAGAGTTGAAAATGGAAAAGCAAAGGCTAAAAAGATAAAAGACTGCCTCAGACGAAATTCCTACCTATTACTTAAGGAATGTCAAGGTTTTTCTAGAATTCACAAGCTACGATGTCAATAAAATACTGACTATACCTGAAGTGGCCCGAACAGATGGAGAGGAAGAGTATGCCCTGACGGACTTTGAGGAAGCATGCGGGAAGACGTCTACGTTAACCAGAGTTTCAGGAGCTAGAGGAGGTCGACTCTTCAGGGATTTGGATCTCTTCCCGGCATAGACATTCTCCAGCTCAGCATATACAGCTGACAGCTAGATAAAGCATAGGGACAAGGTTGTTAATATAAAAACAGTGCACTTACTCAAACATTAACATTTTTGTAAACCTGTAAAATCAAAGAAAAGAGCTCACATTAGTCAGATTGTTGGGTGTCTCTGGTAGGGATGTTCCATCCCCTGATTGTCTCTCTCCAGGAGTCAGTCTCATAGGTGCCACCTCCACTGGCTCAGTGCAAATCCCTCATGAAGTAAGAAAATAGCCTATTAACTCTGATTTCAATTTGCTAAAAAAGCTACATACTTATCAATGGCATCAAAAAATGTAAAACCGCTGTCCTTACAATGTGTAATACAACATAGTGTTTGAAGACAGCTTACCCATTCCCAAGTGAGTGCCGATAACCAGATCATCTGAGCTGCGTCCCCTCACACTGCTCCTGTAGGTGGTTCCTGTCACCTTCATGGAGCTGCTGCGCCTATGAGGCTCATGGGCTGGAGGTTCAGGATCTGCTGTTGACACTACCAATAATAAATACATGCATGCATACATGTATGTACTTATACTCTATACAGATTGAAGGGCTCACATGTAACTTTATAGCCAAGGAATCGTGAGATCTTGTTCTGGCAGTGTTCCTGCTCCTCATAGGTCAGCAGCTGGTAAATGAACTGCCAAATCACCTGTTTTGCTGGGGTATCCAACACAGGGAAGACGTCCACAATCAAAGTGTCTACATTTCTAATGGCACGGCAGAAAAATGAATCAAATCAGGTTTCACACAAAGTTCAGGAATATTCTCATAGAATCAGTGGAGACATTTCTATCTTAGAATAACAATTCTTTAGTTTTTTTCTTTCCTTCACTAAAATATTTTATGGGTATGTCCTTCACCTGTGCTGGAAGAAGGCCTCCAGGGCCTTGCAGATGGTGTATCTCTCTTGGAGGGTTAGAAGGTGCTCAAGCTGCTGGCTGAAGGTACGACCCTGTACACGGATACTGGGAGGCAAGATCTCAGCGACCCACTGAAGGGAGCTAAGCACAGGAGCACGGGAGCGTGGAGAAACCTCCATTTGTTCAGGTTCGGTCATGGTGAAGGCCGGCAGGCCATCTTCAACCACCAGGCTGGGCATTGCCCCACTCCCCTGCAGCATGGACACCACCTTTTCATGTGAACAGTTCCTGAGGGGATGTACAAAAATACAAACTATACACAATGTTGACTTAAGCCGGATGCACACTGAGCTATTTTTAATAGTCCTTCATGATTATTGCTTGCCAGCTTGTACGAACTTGATGATCATGTCACACTGTGGGTTGTCATTAATGTCAGAATATACGACAGTCAAGGCGCGTATACGGATGCGCACAAGAAAACGGATGCGCACAAGAAAACTTTTACCTTATCAACTCATACATGTTCAGTGACTCTGAGCTGCATTACACATGGGGCTGTAATGTTGGCTATCATGAAAAGTATATGAACAACAGCAATACCGATGTATTTATGAAGTATAGTGTTAGCAGCACTACACCCCCAGTTGAAAACATAGGCGCATATCATAGCAAAGACAACATATCATAGGAATTCTGTGAGTGGAGGACGAGAGCGCCAGAGTTTATGGCACTTAGAAGAAATCTCTAGCATTGATTTTGATCATGCCTTGTCTCTAGAAACAAAGACAGTTTGACATTCGACGTAGGAGAAGTCACACTGCTGGACTGCGGCAAATCTTTAAAAAAATAAATAATTTTTCGCAAGGGCCATTAATTAGCTCTCAGTAAACATGTCAAACCGGTGATCAAAAACTTCCCATTTTAGCCTAGGTTTATGGGAATCTTTTAAGATTTTCCAAATTTCTCTTAGACGACCAAATTTGAGGCCAAAAATCGCACAGTATGCACTGGGCTTTATAAGATAATGAGCATGAAGAACACATATGCATAATAATAGTGTTGCTTGCTTTAGACATTATTTCAGTCCCACATTAGGATAAAAACAATGTATTCCAGTGCAACCCAAGCCTCACCTCATGTCCAACCCATTGAGAAACAGGATACGATCTCCAGGTTTGAGACCCGCCTTCTCAGCAGGGCTGCCTGCAGGGGAATGGCAACAAACCAAGCAGAAAGTCAATGCTGACAGCAGATCATATGTGCTCCAACTGAGATTACGCGGTGTTCATGAAATGCCCTTTGTAATGATGTGAGATATATAAGCTGAGACACTGAAGAAGCTTGGGTGTTTGTCACTTCCTGCCCAAGAATGGATGTCCCTTTTTGGCTTTTGAGGGCTGGATGTGGGAAAAGTGTGAATCTAAAAGGATTTGTGCTAGATAAAAACAGAACTCTACCACCTGTGCCCCTCTGACTCAGCCTGTGGAGAGTCTTCTGGTATGTCTTCTTGTTTCTCTCTCTCTTTCATCTCCTGCTGTTCTTGCACACTGCCAGTTTCTGCCGCCTAACTTTTTAATGGGCGCCATGAGTCAGAAATGACAGAACTTTCATGATTTTAGTATTCACGTCATCTGCTTCAGTTATATGCCTGATAATTCACTCCCCTTCACTTGTTTCATGTCCAAAAAAAAAAAAAAAAAAAAAAAAAAACCTTTCTAAAATAGCCTTGTTATGTTTGATGTCAACAAAATTAAATGCACCAGGAGAAACAAACACTTCCCTTATGAAAAAAAAACTCAATGTTTGAAAATAGTAAGGGGATAATATTATAGAACAACAATCTAAATTAATTAATCCATCTTAGATAAATATTAAATGTTTCAACATCGAAATTAGACACTTAACTTACAACAATAACCATTTTGGTTCATTTCATACCTGGTATTACAGAATCAATCCATACTGGAGCATGGCCACGCAGAGTAAACCCGAAACTCTGGTTCCCTTTGTACACCCGTACTGTCCTAGAGAAACATGATAGTGACATCTTAAAAACAAGTGAATACAACCTATAGAAATACAAAAAATACAAATAAGTAGATAAGGAATGACAATATACAAATTGACATTTGTAGGCAGGTATATTACAAAATGCAGTTATGTATGTACAGGTATATTATGTGCAAAATTTAAGTTTACAGTAAGTATGTGTGTTAGATAATTAAGTGTATGTGTATATAAATATAAAGTGTAGTGTGTTCCACAGTTATTATCAGTTGTTCATAAGATGGATTGCCTGAGGGAAGAAACTGTTCCTGTGCCTGGTCATTCTGGTGTTCAGAGCTCTGTAGCGTCGACCAGATGGCAACAGTTTAAAAAGGGAGTGTGCTGGATGTGAGGGGTCCAGAGTGATTTTGCCAGCCCTTTTGCTCACTCTGGATAAGTACAGTTCTTGAATAGAAGGTAGGTTGTACCGATGATTCGCTCAGCAGTCCGGACTACCCTCTGTAGTCTTCTGAGGTCCGATTTAGAAGCTGAGCTGAACCAGACAGTTACTGAAGTGCAGAGGATGGATTCAATGATGGTGGAGTAGAACTGTTTCAGCAGCTCCTGTGGCAGGTTAAACTTCCTCAGCTGGCAAAGGAAGTACAACCTCTGCTGGGCCTTTTTCACAATGGAGTCAATGTGAATGTCCCACTTCAGGTCCTGAGAGATAGTGGTGCCCAGGAACCTGAATGACTCCACTGCAGTCACAGTGCTGTTCATGATGGTGAGTGGGGGGAGTGCAGGGGGGTTTCTCCTGAAGTCCACAATCATCTCCACTGTTTTGAGGGTGTTAAGCTCAAGGTTGTTGAGAGTGCATCAGACAGCCAGCTCTTTAACCTCCTGTCTGTAACCAGACTTGTCACCGTCCTGAATGAGGCCGATGAGTGTGGTGTCATCTGCAAACTTCAGGAGCTTTACAGAGGGGTCCTTAAACGTCCAATTTTTAGTTTACAGGGAGAAGAGCAGTGGGGAGAGAACGCAGCCCTGGGGAGCTCCTGTGCTGAATGTACAGGTGCTGGATGTGTATTTTCCCAGCCTCACTAGCTTCTGACTGTCTGTCAGGAAGCTGTTGATCCACTGACAGACAGAGGTGGGCACGGAGAGCTGAGTTAGTTTGGGCAGGAGGAGGTTTTGAATGATCGTGTTAAAGGCAGAGCTGAAGTCCACAAACAGGATCCTCACATAAGTCCCCGGTCTGTCTAGTTGTTGCAGAACATAATGCAGTCCAATGTTTACTGCATCGTCCACAGACCTGTTTGCTCTCTACGCAAACTGAAGAGGATCTAGCAAGGGTCCAGTGATGTCCTTCAGATGGGCCAGCACCAGTTTTTCAAATGACTTCATGACTACGGATGTTAAAGTCACAGCCCTGTAGTCATTTAGTCCTGTAATTTTGGGTTTCTTTGGGATGTGGGTGATGGTGGAGCGTTTGAAGCATGAAGGGACTTTGCACAGTTACAGCGATCTGTTGAAGATCTGTGTGAAGATGGGGGCCAGCTGGTCAGCACAGGATTTCAGACAGGCTGGTGTAACACAATCTGGGCCTGGTGCTTTTTTCCTTTTCTGCTTCCGGAAGACCTGGCGCACTGCATCCTCGCTGATCTGTATTGCAGGTGTGGGGGAGAGGGGGGATGCAGGAGGTGTGAATGGTGAGAGTGCTTGATTGGAGAGGTGTTCAGGGCGGGGTGTTCGATTTTTCTTTTATGCCAAAAATCATTTGGATATTAAGTAAAAAATAAAGATCACGTTCCATGAAGATATTTTGTAAATTTCCAACCATAAATATATAAAAAATGCATTTTTGTTTTGTAATATGGATTGCTAAGAACTTAATTTGGACAACTTCAAAGGCAATTTTCTCAAAATTTAGAATTTTTTTCACCCTCAGATTCCAGATTTTCAAATAGTTGTATCTCGACCAAAAATTTCCCTATCCTAACAAACCATACATCAATGGAAAGCTTATTTATTCATATACATTTAAAAAAACTTACCCTTATGACTGGTTTTGAGGTTCAGGGTCACATATAGTCAGACAAGCTCTGAATTTATTCCCATGCAGTCATATGCTTAAAGAATATCTATGTGTATATGCTGTCATTATGCAAACAGCTAGAAATTCTTCAGTGCAATAAAGCCACACGTTCAGTTTTCCTACATTATTAAAAAGAAACTACACCTGCATTCCTGGAGACATATCAATAAGTGTTTCTTGTACTAATGATTGACAGGATTTCACATCCTCCCACCTTTTCCTATTTATACATCGGACACAGGCTTAACAGAGAATTAATTCATGCTTTTGAAATACTGTACTCAAGTCTAGTAACGTTTACAGCATAATATAGGCTATAATGAAGAGGATGAATCTTGATGTGTCATATTTACACTGTCACACATACACAGGTGTCAAATAACATGAATTGTAAGAGTGAAATATTGCAGTGGCATAAAATCTACATAATTTACAGCCCACAGCAGTTGTGAAATCGGAAATCCAACAAGAAGGGATAAATTAATTTAAATCAATGCATCAGTAAATCAATTTATGTAACAATTTATCAATTGATCTAGCCATCTATCACTTAGTATTATGATTAAATTAATCTAATTAATAAAAAAAATACATGAAAATATAGCAAAATAAAATAAAAGGTTAACACTTTATTTTACAGTGTTCTTTTTTTACACGTTACATATTCTCATAGTAGTAAAGTAAATTATAAATAATTACATGCAGCTTACCCTGAATCAAACCCTAAAAGTTTGTTTTACGTTACGTGTTAATTACTATTACTTACTTAAATGTATAATTACACTATAACAGGAACACCTTAAAATAAAATGTCACTAATAAAGGCATAAAGCATGTTAAAATGTAAATAAAATAAAACATTAAATAATATATGTATTGAAATCTTCTATCTATCTGATTTATTGGAATACATAAAACTTGAGAATGTAGATGTCTACTAAAGAAGACTACTTAAGACACTTGAAAACTCAAAATATGAACAAAAATATGAATTTATATGACATCAGAGGACAAAACAGGAAAGCAAATGGGAATTAAAAATTCTACCACATCAGTTACAAATGCAGGAAAAAAAAGCAGACAAGAAAAGAGTGTAAATGTTCCCTCTGTGACTCTTCCACTGACCTGCGGGTAGAGAAGGAGCTGGAATGGCCTGCGATGAGTGAGGTGGTCTTACGGAGACCACGGGCAGGAGGGATGACCACTTCCTCGTTGGTGGTCCGGGGCACAGAGCTGGCTCGAGTGGACACAGACAGCAGCCGCTCGGGGTGGTCTTCACTCCGGCTGCGCCGTAGCCGATTATTCCTGTGCTCGCTGAAGCTTCGGCCCCTCAAGCGACTCATCAAACTCTGGGAGACCATCTCATCAAAACGCTGCCTGTGCTTCTTAGGGATGAAGATCCTGACAAACATGGCACACACACAGCAGACGGAGTCACAGAGGAGAAACTGTTCAGGCGTGTGTGAACATACTCTCTAGCCTGCTGAGAGAAACACTGCATGGAGACACACAAAGGCAAATGGAGGAGGAGGGACAGCTATGAGAAAGTCTGCTATAATTACACCGGATTACGGAGATGTTTGTGACCTGCTATGAAAGAAAAAAAAGAGAGCTCATGTGATGCAATAAAGTGTTTGTTTTCTGTCCTGTGTAGAGTGGTGGGTAAAAATATCCTGTTTGATCAACTTCAAAAGCTAAGCAGGTGACTTCAGAAAGATGTCTGACAGGCATTTTTGAAGTCCTGAGAGGATGAATGTTTAACGTGAAAGAGAGAGCGCTTTTAGCTCTCTGTGATATATAAGCCTTCTCTGAATTTTTAATTTTCACCATCCTTTAAAACCAAAGGTTACTAACCCAATCTGTGAGTGAAATATTTGACCTGAAGTATTAAATGTATCATATATCACCAAAATAGTATATATTACCCACTAGACTATTTTGACTTATAAAATAAAGAGATGCCATAAAAAGGAATGAGCCCATACATCATGAAGGACACTGTGGCAACACACAGCATCATGAGGGGACGAACAGCCCAGAAGCAGCTCAAGAGCTTCAGTTCTGGGTTAATCTTCCAGCTGCAATCATCTCAAACACTGCTTCAGAGCCGCTTTTGCTTCAGGACACAAATCTTACTTTGGACTACAAATGGCGAGCCAACCCGGAGCCAAAATTGTGTACGGTGCAAGAACAAAAGGTCCTTCAAATGTAATGTAAATGTAATCACAAGAACATCATACTGAGGTGAAGCTTCGACGACAAACTGCAATTTTAGCAATTGCAATTGTAAATACAAACAGCCATTCTATACGCAACTTATGCTGGGTTTCCTGCATCTGAAGAGCTTAGGGTCCAACAGCGGCACTGAGACATTTACAATCCAAGAAAAATGAATGCTAATTTAAAAACAATATTTAAAGCTTATGAATCAAACATGATCAAACCAATAATGTATTCAAGTACTACTGTGTCATGGAAGTTTTACAATAACATGCATTCTTCAGTGAATTCAATCGCAAAAATATCCCCAAAAAACTCCTAATTCGACTTAAATCCACATTTCACTCAAAAGTTAACTTTTATTTAGTTCAGGATGCCCTCAATTAGAAGGAGGTCACAGGAAATCTAAAATTAACCCCGTGTCAGAGAGGGGAGGAAACACAGATCAAGGACACAATTTTTAAAATGAATGAAGGTGGGAATGAAGAACTATTTAACAATAAAAGATGTTATTAACAAATGTAATTGATCTCTAAGCCTATTTGGTATCTCGGAATGCCTCTACTCACATTAACAAAGCCTGCCATGCATTAACAAACTGATTAACATTCTCTTAACAAGTCTTAAATTACATAAAATAATGGAAAATACCTTATTAAAGAAAGCAAGCTCAACAACAAGGCCAAGTGAGGAGTAAATATGATTTTAAAATAAAATGGTATGACAAATGGAAAGTCTGAATGTCTTTTCGATTTGTTCTGTACCTATGAAGTCTAATATTGCATGAACTTATAGAGCATAAATTCTACAATTTATCTAAAAATTTGATTAAACCTCAATTTCTGAACCTAGTTTCTTTATGATCCTAGAAGGTTTTTCTTACCGAAAAGGCTTGGAGAAACCCCTGTTGCGCCCCATCTCTCTTTTAAATTAAGATACGTCTCAAACAAAATGATGAGATGTTCTTGATCTTAGTGCAGGAGTCTTCATAAAGCTGGAATAACCGTTCAGATAGTAGAAGAGGATGATAACAAGAGCCATTATTCGCCAGTATCCAGATGAGGGGATGCCAGCTGGAGGAGCGATGACGTCATCTTTGAGTCAACTTTGGCTCGGTCGCCCATATCTCCGTGCTGGGTTGCCTTGGGGAGTTAAATGTTAAAAAGGAGTCTCAGGACCATAGACCAGATGCCTTCAACTGCAGTCGAGAGGCAAAGTTGCAGCTGCTTCAGATGTGAAGAGAGAGCATAGAATAAAAGAGTGGAACAGGAACAGAGAGAGAGTGAGAAAATAGAAAGAGTCCCACTGGAAATCTAAGGCAGGTCAGCATGACTTCCTCAATCCGATCCATTTAATTGTGCATGAGTTAGAAGATCCTCAAGTATCCAAGTTCAAGACTCGAAGACAAAAGTAGAATTTGCACGGCTGACACCAACCAGATATAAAGTTGTAGTTTAATGCAAAACCTGAAGCCACAAAGAAACAATTCCCTCAAAATTCTAAGCAAGGCCCCTTAGTCTTCTTAGCTGCGTTGTACAACCCGAATTCCGGAAAAGTTGGGACGTTTTTTAAATTTTAATAAAATGAAAACTAAAGGAATTTCAAATCACGAGCCAATATTTTATTCACAATAGAACATAGATAACGTAGCAAATGTTTAAACTGAGAAATTTTACACTTTTATCCACTTAATTAGCTCATTTAAAATTTAATGCCTGCTACAGGTCTCAAAAAAGTTGGCACGGGGGCAACAAATGGCTAAAAAAGCAAGCAGTTTTGAAAAGATTCAGCTGGGAGAACATCTAGTGATTAATTAAGTTAATTGATATCAGGTCTGTAACATGATTAGCTATAAAAGCTTTGTCTTAGAGAAGCAGAGTCTCTCAGAAGTAAAGATGGGCAGAGGCTCTCCAATCTGTGAAAGACTGCGTAAAAAAATTGTGGAAAACTTTAAAAACAATGTTCCTCAACGTCAAATTGCAAAGGCTTTGCAAATCTCATCATCTACAGTGCATAACATCATCAAAAGATTCAGAGAAACTGGAGAAATCTCTGTGCGTAAGGGACAAGGCCGGAGACCTTTATTGGATGCCCGTGGTCTTCGGGCTCTCAGACGACACTGCGTCACTCATCGGCATGATTGTGTCAATGACATTACTAAATGGGTCCAGGAATACTTTCAGAAACCACTGTCGGTAAACACAATCCGCCGTGCCATCAGCAGATGCCAACTAAAGCTCTATCATGCAAAAAGGAAGCCATATGTGAACATGGTCCAGAAGCGCCGTCGTGTCCTGTGGGCCAAGGCTCATTTAAAATGGACTATTTCAAAGTGGAATAGTGTTTTATGGTCAGACGAGTCCAAATTTGACATTCTTGTTGGAAATCACGGACGCCGTGTCCTCCGGGCTAAAGAGGAGGGAGACCTTCCAGCATGTTATCAGCGTTCAGTTCAAAAGCCAGCATCTCTGATGGTATGGGGGTGCATAAGTGCATACGGGATGGGCAGCTTGCATGTTTTGGAAGGCTCTGTGAATGCTGAAAGTTATTTAAAGGTTTTAGAGCAACATATGCTTCCCTCTAAACAACGTCTATTTCAGGGAAGGCCTTGTTTATTTCAGCAGGACAATGCAAAACCACATACTGCAGCTATAACAACAGCATGGCTTCGTCGTAGAAGAGTCCGGGTGCTAACCTGGCCTGCCTGCAGTCCAGATCTTTCACCTATAGAGAACATTCGGCGCATCATTAAACGAAAAATACGTCAAAGACGACCACGAACTCTTCAGCAGCTGGAAATCTATATAAGGCAAGAATGGGACCAAATTCCAACAGCAAAACTCCAGCAACTCATAGCCTCAATGCCCAGACGTCTTCAAACTGTTTTGAAAAGAAAAGGAGATGCTACACCATGGTAAACATGCCCCGTCCCAACTATTTTGAGACCTGTAGCAGAAATCAAAATTGAAATGAGCTCATTTTGTGCATAAAATTGTAAACTTTCTCAGTTTAAACATTTGCTATGTTATCTATGTTCTATTGTGAATAAAATATTGGCTCATGTGATTTGAAAATCTTTTAGTTTTCATTTTATTAAAATTTAAAAAACGTCCCAACTTTTCCGGAATTCGGGTTGTACCTCATGTGGAAACTAGCAACTTTAAAGCAAGAAAGTTGTGTGGATTTTGTGCAAACTTCTGGTGAGTCACGAACCTAAGAGAGGTTTATTATAAAAAGTAGGCTGCTTAAAAATAGGGAGGTTTCATGGGGAGAACTAGGCAGATTTTTGCTGGGACGAAGCGCAGCACACAAGCTGGTCAGTACCGGAGTGGACAGTGAAAATGCAGTGGTTCATGCCAAATGCAAGTGATATTGATGCAGCTAGAAAGGTCATGCTGTCACTGAGATGCATTCAGTGTACATGTGTCTGCTATGGAAGCTTGTTTCTGCCATGCGATAAGATAATAAAAAAATGGTAATTACGAATTTTTTTTTTTTTTTTCTCGCAATTCTACGCTACATAAAATCTTGCATTTGCTAGGGAAAGAAGTCTGAATTGCAGATACTAACACAATAAAAAAATACAAGTCTGAATTGTGAGAGATGAACTCACAGTTGAGAAAAAAAGTCAGAATTGTGAGATAAAAAAGTGGCAATACTTTCTATTTTTATTACTTGGCAACAAAAGTCAGAGTTGTGAGATGTTAACGTGGAATTGTAAGAAAAGTCAGAATTCTGATTCGATAGCTTACAATTATTACTTTTTTTCATCAGGATTGCAATTTTATATCTCCAAATTCTAAATTTATACCTGACAGTTGAAACTTTTCCTCCCAATTACGAATTGTGAGATGTCAACTTGCAATTCTGAGGTTAAATCTTGTAATTCAGAATTGCAAGATGTAAATCTGATCATATTCAAAAATAATACCATCACCAATAGTTTCTCAGTGCTTAAACCGCACATAAAACATTGTAAAAACATGCAACAACCATCTCATTAAAAAGCAACTTGCCTCTGAACAATGGAAAATGACAGAAAAATCGAAGGTTTGTGCAAGTACAAAATACATTTCTTACTTGCTAAAGAAGGCGTTCATGGTTCCCGATAATATAAGGCTATCAAGGGTTAATCAGAACAAGCTGATGAAAAGTGTGAATCTAGGTATCTGGAGCATGCTGTTCTTCTTCATAAATCACTCCTCATGGCAGTAAGGGTGATTTAAAAGTGGTCCCATTTTCAGAGTTTCCAAGTATCTAACTTTAAATTTTTTTTACATGCATATTTGATAAGCACTTGATGAAACAATATTTTATCCAGTAAACCTCGCAGGTATGATTCCCCACTGGTAGCGAAGGGGCGGTCGCTGTTAAAACTGCTCTGTCAGTGTAACTGAACACATTTCAGCTATGAGACGCATCGAATTCTCCTGACAAAGACCCTCCTCAGCGAGTTATTACAGTGAGAGAGAACCCACACATGCAAACCTATTGAGAGGGGGAGACTGCTTATTTTGTTTATTTTCACAAAATATAATAATAATAATATTAAATCTAATAATAAGTTAGATTTAACAATAAGTAAAAATCAAGAAATAATCTAACAATATTAACCACTTCAGCTGTTATTTTGATTTTTTGAGAATTAGGCATATGCAATATTGGACCCAGCGGTGGGTCCCCAGAGTTGTTAAAATCTAATATTTGAATATGTAAACTAATTGTTAATGACTAAAAGGAATAATTAAATACCTCATATCATAGTTTTAATAAAAATTATTGATGAAAAAATATGCAAGGACTTTTTGTAGTTTAGGCTATAAGCATGTAAAAATGTCAAATATGGTTAAAGAGTTTAAAGAGTTTTGGTCACACTTTACTATGAGGTCCAGTTATCTCTATTAACAAACCAATAAAAATGACTTTTGCCTCAGTAAAATCCTAATTTGCTGCTTAATAATGGTTAGAAAGGTAGTTGTTAAGTTTAGGTGTTGGTAGGATTTGGGATGTAGAATATGGTCATGAAGAATATGTGATTTAAAAGTACTAATTAACAACCAATATGTTATATATATATATATATATATATATATATATATATATATATATATATATATATATATATATATATATATATATATATATATATATATATATATATATATATATATTTTTTTTTTTTTTTATAAAGAAGGATGTGAGGGAATAGCCAGCTCATTAAAGATGGATGAATTTATGTTCATAAAGCTTCTCTTGCTATGTCGCTATACAAACTAAAGGTTGAAATGCTGAAACATTTTCCTCCAGTTTAAAAGTTATAACAGTTTTGAACACTTTTCAGATAGGTTGGAGGAAAGCATGTATCAGATCAGGTCTTAAGACAGATCTGAAATCAACAGATATGTCAAAGATACTAACTGAAGCACAAAACTAACAAAGAGATGGAGAGACAGGAATAAGATGCTTTCCAGGGCTTTCCAGGAAACAATGTTATCTCTCAACACAATCCTGATTCATAATATAACAGAAGCATCCAGAATCCTCATGTATGTCTACCTGCTTCCGATGGGCTTGAACCTCATTTTTATTAAAGGAGTGATTTACGTACACGTATAAACATCCCGCCCCTCACCTCAGCGGCATGAGCTCTGGTTGTATTGTAGAGAATTTTAGTGAAGATGATTGCACAGAACCTGTGCAAGTGCGGCTCTTAATGGTACCTTTGTTTGCTGTTTTTTCATGCTTTTCAATATGGTGTTGTTTGTAAATGCTACTGCTTATGTTAGCTTTTAATAAACGTTTTTACCCTGATTAAAGCTTTAATACAGCAGAATACAAGAAGTGTTTGAACAGGATTAAGAACGTACGAAGACAGAATCACAATTCATATATGAATAGATTTTTTTGTGCACCCCTAGTTTTGACAACAACTCTTTCTCTTCTCTAAAGGGATGCAACATGGCCCCACCCCCTTTGTTGCATGTTCCCAGGGGCAGGGATTAAGTAAATTTCAGGGTCTGTGATGTCACAAACACAGGAAGTAGCTTGTTGTAGTCCCTACTAGCCATTTTTGTAGGCATTAAACTGCCAGAATTTCAAAAGACGATATCTCAGTTTGCTTTGAACTTTCAACGTCATAACTTTGAAGCTATTGTTTATAGTTAAACAGCAACATTACACACTAACTAATGATAAAAAAGTGAAAGCACAATCAACTACCCCTTTAAATCCTAACGGGCTGTCCTGATTGTATTACTTGACGTTTATTAGTCAATGTTACTGTTTAAATTAAAGTATAGGCTCCTTCTATGTTGCTCAGAAATATTTTTACTGTGGTTATTATAAACAAAATGAAACAAAATACAGTTCAGCTTTTAAGATATAGGCTCATGCTAACGATTTTGTTTTCTGGAGTTAGAAACAATAAAATAAAATATTCTTCAGGCTTTTTACCCATCCAAACACAAAGAGAAAACTTTAAATGTAATTGAAAGTTGTAATTTGTAATAAAAAAAAATTAGTTAATACATAAATACATAAATAGGGAGGTGGGTCATTTAACTGGATTCATGAAAGCTCATTGGTACCTGATGCTGTCAATCAGTTGCTGATGTTCCTCGGTGAGCAGTATTTCTGGAAGTGTAGACGCCAGACCTTCAACATCCCTCTCAGTTGCATACTGCTTCAGCAAATCAAACAGCCTCTCTTTCACCTCAGGCTCCTCCCCTAAAATCTCCTCAACCTATAAAAATTCAGAACAGACCATTTTAACTTCACCAACACTGGTGAAGAATAAATGCAATTGTGTGATGTTTAACCAGTCCAAACTAACTTTTTGAGGTTCGAGTAACAATTTTTGTTAACACTTTAGTTTAGGGACCGATTCTCACGATTAATTAGTTGCTTATTAACATACATATTACTAGCATATTGGCTGTTTCTATAAAGCACATATCAATGCCTTACACCATATTTTAGCTCCCTTAATCCTACCCCATACCTAAACTTAACAACTTACTAACTGTTAATAAGCAGCAAATTAGGAAAAATGTATAGAGGCAAAAGTCATAGTTACTAGTTAGTGACTAGTGAGAACTGCTCTCCAAACTAAAGTTTGAGCCAGTTTTTCCGTGCCCCTTGAGACTGACCTTCTTGTTGAACTCCAGAGCTTTATGTTTGCGGTCCTGCCTCACCATGTCTCTGCTCTGATACGTCTCTTTCATGCTGCTGCTGGTGCGTTTCTGCCAGCGGTTGATCCGCAGCACACCCAGACGCAGCGTACGTCCCTGAGAGGCCTTGATCATGGCCGCCGCCGTCTCATGCTGTTTCACTGGAATCCCATTCACCTCCATCACATAGTCACCAGCTCGCAGTCCACTCCGGCTGGCTGGAGAGTTCAGCATGCAGTCCTCCACCAGCAGAGGACTGTCTCCCACTATGGTAAAGCCAAAACGCCCATCAGGCCCCGGACTAATGTCCATCTGCGGTGATAAAGTGGATAAGGGTGAGTGACACTGGTTTGCACTACAGAAGCAAAGGAAAACTAGGAGAGATCCAAAGTCTCTTTTACAAAACAAAGGCACTTTATATAAAATTTTATTATTTAAATGATGATTTTAGATATTTACACCACTGTTTAAAAGTGTATTTATCAAGAAGAATTTAACATTTTACAAAATACAAAATTGTTTGAAAGAAGTTCTGCTCTTTCAAGCTAACTATTCATCAAAGAATCCTAAATTATATATATATGTATATATGTATGATTCTTTAAAGTGTTATGACTCCATGCAAATATTTATTTAAAAGCAAAAGGCACAACCATTTTCAACACTGAAAATAATAATAAATCAGCATATCAGAATGATTTCTGAAAGATCATGTGACACTGAAGACTGGAGTAATGATGCTGAAAATTCAGCTTTACATCACAGGAATACATTATAATTGAATATATACTCAAATAGAAACTCACAGGAAGAAAATATATGCATAATATATAATGGATTTCAAAATCTATGCAAATATAAACTACATGAAGAAATAACTATTTTAAATTGTAATATTTTTACAATATTAATGTATTTGCGATCAAATAAATCAGATTTAGAGACTTCTTTCGAAATAAATTCTTACCTCATGCCTCAAACCTTCATTTTTTCTTTTTCTTCACAAAAAAAATTAGATTAAAAATGAATGTGTTGCAATGCAAATACTTTTTTATGGAAACTGTATTTATTTAGAGAGAGAATCTAGGAGGTGATATGGGACAAAACTCTTTAGTAATCACTTTAGTAATCAACCATATGAACTGCTTTTTTCTCTTGAATTAGGTCAAATGAAATTGAATTTAAGTCTGTTTTGTAATTAAACAGTAAAAATGGCATGTCAGTGAAGAAAAACTGGCCTGTTCAATTCTAGACACAACGCCAATGCTGGGCGGCACAGTCTTGAGGGTCTGAGCCAAAGCGATGAGGGCTTTAGTGCTGAGGGACGAGACGTCCTGCCCGTCGATCTCCAGAACCTGGTCACCTGGCTGCAGTCCGGCCATGTAAGCGCTGCTGCCCTCCACCACAGAGAGGATGTAACTGGGACCATCTCCACCCAGCTTAAAGCCAAAATCTTCTGGCCAGCCCTGGTTATTTGCTGGAAGACCCAGTTCTGGAAAAAGTCAATACATGAGAGAAAAAAAGAGAGATTTGAGAATGAGCTTCCATTAGAGTTACATTTTATTTAGTATTTCTAAAATAAAATTGATTTAAGTTATGTATGCATGTCCAAAACATAGTGAACAATATATCTGATTGAAAATAAATAAATAAATAAATGTTCACTCCAAAAGACATCTTTCCAATTTAATAAACTGTATAAAATTTTTTTTTTTTAAGTAAAATAAAATATTGGCTGCCTAAATCCCCACCTTAATTTAAGCAAAAATAGTTAAGTTTCAGCACTCCATCATATAACCTACTGTAGGGCTGTAACATGCTGTTTCAATTGAATTTGTGACATAATAACAGAAAAAGAAAAAAAACTAAAAATGGTTAAACAATTACTTTACGCACCAATATTCAGTGGGAAATCTCTCAGCACGTTAGGGTTCGGGTCTGTGGAATTGAGGAAACATATTAATTTGTTTATGTATATGTCTGCATTAAATTTAATATAATGTAAGGTTAAAAATATATAAACATCTGAACTGTCTAATAAAATATATGTTCTAAAATAAAATCAATTCTCAGTTCCCACCTCACAGAGCGTATTGTGAACTTACAGAAATCTTTGGAGGCACTGCGGGATCCCGATCGGCTCTGGCGAAGGGAGAAACGGCTCTTCTGGCTCTTCAGAAATCTTCTCATCATGGTTTCTGGGTCTTCTGTGTGGAAGTCGAGCTGTAAGAGGTCACCTCAGGTCAGCACCTCCTCACCAAGTCACTGCTCAGTTATTACCAAAAAAACAATCAATCTGGCAGGTTTAGCCACCTCCAGTCCAGTGTAGATCAGGAGAGGGCTGCAGCCGTGGCTCTACATCTCCACTCAGTTGGTCCAGTCCAAACCCTCTTGCAGAGTGCAGAGCAGAAATCTGGGACAAGCTAGCTGGGTCTTTTAATGATTCTTTTGCAAGAGAAAGGTACAGTGAAGCCCCATTTTTCTATAAATACCTCCCTCCCCCTTTACTTCTCTCTCTCTCTCTCTGTGATGCTGGTGGATTGGGCCCTCTCTCAGGGCTGAGGAGTGACCCAGAAACTGCCAGTCAGAGCAGCGAAGGACGGCGCTCTGATTACAGATCCTCAGAGACGCTGTGGTACAGTTAGATGCAGTCTGGTACATTTAACTCCAATTCCCAAGCTAAGAATCTGATTCGCTATCATTCTTCCAACTGTTCCTTATTCAAGCACAGAACACCAGGAATGGTTAACCTCCAACTCTGCAAATATAGGTATGATTTAATATGATATTAATAGCATGTGCAGCATGACGTCAAAAAGTAATTAGAAGATCTGTGATGCTAAGGGCTGGCATTCAGAACCCACTTGTGACCTTATGGTATATGGAAGCAAATAAAATACTTACTTAGTTTACTTCCCTGTAGATCAATATACAGCAAGTAACTTTGAATAAAAGGGCACATCTCCCAAAACATGTATTAAAAATAAAATAAAAAAATGTTTTGGTCACAAAAGAAAACAACATCAAATTGAAATAAAACAAAAGATATAAATAAAACCAAATGAAATAAAACAAATGTCAAATGTAAAAACAAAAAATACAAAGTAAACTAGAAAAGTACATTTTTAACAAAAAATAAATAAATGTAAAATGAAACTACATAAAACAAACCAATACAAATAAAACAAAAAGTTACATTTTAATAAAATGTAAAAATAAAAAAATAAAAATTATACTTTTTAATAAACATAAAACAAACAACGCAAAACACATTCTTTTAACCTTTTTTAATTTTTTACAAAAACATTAAGGTATTAAAATAATGAAAATGAATTTTTTTTTTTTACATAAAAATTGTGCTTAATTGTCAAAATTAACAAATAATGGTGCTCATTGTTAATACAAACAATTTTATTTGATTTTGGGGATATAATGGGGTTATCCTTTTGCTGGCTATAATAAAGAGGTAACAATTCAAAAACAAAACCAGTATCTTAAAAAAGACATTGGATACTACAAGAAGACCCTTAATAATCCTATTTAATATCATTCTGAAACTTGTCAAACCAGAGGGTACACGTTTTCTTTATGGATCATTTGCAAGCCAGGTCAGGGATTGAACTATAGCAGAAAATAACAGAAACATGGCATTATATATGGGCATATGTGACGGCCTGAAGGGGCAAAGCACTCCAGCATGTGCGCTGATGAGCTGATGGGAAAGTGAAGGTGACCAGAGTTTCATGATGCCCCCGATCTGCCAAAATAATGTGTCTCCCACCTCGATCAACCGCTGACTGAAAAAATACACTTGATATAAGAAAAATACATCAACCTCAAGCTTGCAAACTCTCAAGAAAATATAACTCATGTGGCCTTATAGACTGAAACACACACTGCATAAATCACAAGCTCAATCTTTTGAACTCTTGATTTCTTTCAAAAAATCCTGGAAAAAAAGCACCGCCTCCGCAAAAGATCAACTCCTGCTTCTACGTCACGTCTATTCAAACAGAGCTTTCTGATGAAGGGGGTTAAAAACAGGACAGAAAACAGCCTATTACTTCTAAAGCATGATGTTTTTGATGTAAAAATATTGATAACATTATAAGTAGACCTTAGAGAACAGAACAAAACAAAAAACAGAGGCAGTTCATGACTCCTTTAAATAAGCAAAAATTTCCTGTTACACACTTACAATGGCCATAAACATTAAAATACACTTTGAAATGTGTCTGCCACTTATTATATAGTGAATTACACACATTAATATGGTCACCACAGTGATCAAAAACGCTTATTAACCTCAATGGGCAAAAATATTTTCAAACTCCTGTTGGGAACATAAACAACGAAACATCAAAAAACGCGCAGGAAATATGTCAGTAAGTTATAAATGAAAGTTCATTGCAAGTTCTACTGAAAAAGCACATCTATACTTTTATATTCAGCATACAGGTGCTGGACGTATAATCACTCTAATCAGCTAATTAACTCAAAACACCTGCAAAGCCTTTAAATGGTCTCTCAGTCTACAACCCGAATTCCGGAAAAGTTGGGACGTTTTTTAAATTTTAATAAAATGAAAACTAAAAGACTTTCAAATCACATGAGACAATATTTTATTCACAATAGAACATAGATAACATAGCAAATGTTTAAACTGAGAAAGTTTACAATTTTATGCACAAAATGAGCTCATTTCTATTTTGATTTCTGCTACAGGTCTCAAAATAGTTGGGACGGGGCATGTTTACCATGGTGTAGCATCTCCTTTTCTTTTCAAAACAGTTTGAAGACGTCTGGGCATTGAGGCTATGAGTTGCTGGAGTTTTGCTGTTGGAATTTGGTCCCATTCTTGCCTTATATAGATTTCCAGCTGCTGAAGAGTTCGTGGTCATCTTTGACGTATTTTTCGTTTAATGATGCGCCGAATGTTCTCTATAGGTGAAAGATCTGGACTGCAGGCAGGCCAGGTTAGCACCCGGACTCTTCTACGACAAAGCCATGCTGTTGTTATAGCTGCAGTATGTGGTTTTGCATTGTCCTGCTGAAATAAACAAGGCCTTCCCTGAAATAGACGTTGTTTGGAGGGAAGCATATGTTGCTCTAAAACCTTTATATACCTTTCAGCATTCACAGAGCCTTCCAAAACATGCAAGCTGCCCATACCGTATGCACTTATGCACCCCCATACCATCAGAGATGCTGGCTTTTGAACTGAACGCTGATAACATGCTGGAAGGTCTCCCTCCTCTTTAGCCCGGAGGACACGGCGTCCGTGATTTCCAACAAGAATGTCAAATTGGACTCGTCTGACCATAAAACACTATTCCACTTTGAAATAGTCCATTTTAAATGAGCCTTGGCCCACAGGACACGACGGCGCTTCTGGACCATGTTCACATATGGCTTCCTTTTTGCATGATAGAGCTTTAGTTGGCATCTGCTGATGGCATGGTGGATTGTGTTTACCGACAGTGGTTTCTGAAAGTATTCCTGGGCCCATTTAGTAATGTCATTGACACAATCATGCCGATGAGTGATGCAGTGTCGTCTGAGAACCCGAAGACCACGGGCATCCAATAAAGGTCTCCGGCCTTGTCCCTTACGCACAGAGATTTCTCCAGTTTCTCTGAATCTTTTGATGATGTTATGCACTGTAGATGATGAGATTTGCAAAGCCTTTGCAATTTGACGTTGAGGAACATTGTTTTTAAAGTTTTCCACAATTTTTTTACGCAGTCTTTCACAGATTGGAGAGCCTCTGCCCATCTTTACTTCTGAGAGACTCTGCTTCTCTAAGACAAAGCTTTTATAGCTAATCATGTTACAGACCTGATATCAATTAACTTAATTAATCACTAGATGTTCTCCCAGCTGAATCTTTTCAAAACTGCTTGCTTTTTTAGCCATTTGTTGCCCCCGTGCCAACTTTTTTGAGACCTGTAGCAGGCATTAAATTTTAAATGAGCTAATTAAGTGGATAAAAGTGTAAAGTTTCTCAGTTTAAACATTTGCTACGTTATCTATGTTCTATTGTGAATAAAATATTGGCTCATGTGATTTGAAATTCCTTTAGTTTTCATTTTATTAAAATTTAAAAAACGTCCCAACTTTTCCGGAATTCGGGTTGTAGTTCTGTAGGTTACACAATCATGGGGAAGACTGCTGACTTGACAGTTGTCCAAAAGACAACCATTGACACCTTGCACAAGGAGGGCAAGACACAAAAGGTCATGGCAAAAGAGGCTGGCTGTTCACAGAGCTCTGTGTCCAAGCACGTTAATAGAGAGGAGAAGGGAAGGAAAAGATGTGGTAGAAAAAAAAGTGTACAAGCAATAGGGATAACCGCACCCTGGAGAAGATTGTGAAACAAAACCCATTCAAAAATGTGGGGGAGATTCACAAAGAGTGGACTGCAGCTGGAGTCAGTGCTTCAAGAAACACTACAAACAGACGTATGCAATACATGGGTTTCAGCCCATGTCACATTCCTTGTGTCAAGCCACTCCTGAACAACAGACAGCGTCAGAACAGAGTCTCTGTCATCTGCTGGTGTTGGTCCACTGTGTTTTCTGAGGTCCAAGGTCAACGCAGCCGTATACCAGGAAGTTTTAGAGCACTTCATGCTTCCTGCTGCTGACCAACTTTATGGAGATGCAGATTTCATTTTCCAACAGGCACCTGCACACAGTGCCAAAGCTACCAGCACCTGGTTTAAGGACCATGGTATCCCTGTTCTTAATTGGCCAGCAAACTCACCTGACCTTAACCATATAGAAAATCTATTGGGTATTGTGAAGAGGAAGATGCGATATGCCTAACCCAACAAGTATTTCAGGCAAAAGGAGCCCCAACTAAGAATTGAGTGCTGTACATGCTCATACTTTTCATGGTCATACTTTTCAGTTGGCCAAGATTTCTAAAAATCCTTTCTTTGTATTAATATTCAAATTTTCTGAGATACTGAATTTGGGATTTTCCTTAGTTGTCAGTTATAATCATCAAAATTAAAAGAAATAAACATTTGAAATATATCAGTATATGTGTAATGAATGAATATAATATACAAGTTTCACTTTTTGAATGGAATTAGTGAAATAAATCAACTTTTTGATGATATTCTAATTATATGACCAGCACCTGTATATTAATCTGTTTTTATACCCTCCAGAAAGTCTTGCTCCACAGACTCCCATTTGATTTTGGTTTGTTTTTACAAACTGAGGGATGAAATATTACGTTACAGATTCAGTCAACAACTCTTACTGTGCTTTTTGAGGGCAGAAAGCTATTCCTTAGATGACTGTATAAGTTATGGATTACTAAGAATGCTAAAATGAGAACTGATCAATGAATGAAGAAAAACAGAGGTACAAAAAATATATATTTAATGTTTCATACTTTCATTTCCTGCCAGTTGTTTTATGGGCTCTATTATTGGTGGCAACAAGTCATGTTACATATTCATGATGAGTAGATGAAAGTCGTTTATGATTTTATGCCATGCAACAGAGAAAATCTGATATAGAAAATAAAACTAAAAATGGCATCAGTTCTTTAGTATAACGTGCAGCTTGAAAACAATCGGTTTAAATCCCAAAACACAAACTTTTGAAAGTTTCCATAAGCAAAAGTTATGAATCCACCTTGCAGTGCAAAACATGAAATGAAATGCTATGCCACGGCTGTTCATGTAATAAAAGAAACATATTAAATGAACAGATCCTGCATCTTAAACCACTACCATGGTCTGGATTTCCACTTCGTCGGGGGAAGTGATGACATACTGCTCCTCTTGCTCCATTGTCTCAATGTTCTCAGCTGTTACCATGGTAACTGTCTCCACGGCACCCTCTGATGTCGTGGTGAGGATGGTGCCATCGCTCAAGGCGTTTGCGAGTGTCATGGCCACCTGCTCGGTCAGGCTCTCAGGCGTGGCGATGGTGATGGTGTCTCCACAGTCCGAGATGCCCGGGGTCTCGTCTGCGGCCACGTTGCGCACGATGATCTGGTGGCCTCCGTGTGATTGGCTGACGATCTGCTGCACCACCTTCATGATGTGACTGTCCATCTGAGGTCAGACACATCGAGCACATCGGTTACTCCATTTAGATCTTGCTAATATTTGCTAGAAGTTGACATTGATGCAAGGGAGATTGTAAAAATGACCTGCTGCTGATTGTCTTGAATTATAGCCACCTCCTCCGCTTGAGCTGCTTCCTCAGCTGGTGCCTGAAAGAAAATAATTATTAAATCTGTATTTTAAACTAAATTATAGTCACTATGTTGCAACAACTATCTTCATGGTATATATTTTTTAATCTTTAGTTTTGGCCATCCATATTATTTAGTATAAAATATAATTAAATGTACACTAGTGTTTGAAAATCTGGGGTCAGAATGTCAAAAATATGAAGCAGCACAATTGTTTTCAACACTGATAATAATAAAAATGTTTTCTGAGCATCAAATTACTATATTAGAGTGATTTCTGAAGGATCATGTGACACTGAAGACTGGAGAAATTATGCTGAAAATTCAGCTTTGCATTAAAGAAATCTATTACATTAAAACAAAAATGCAATAATATTCCACTGTATTTCTGGGCAAAGAAATGCAGCTTTGGTGAGTTTAAGAGACTTATTTAAAAAAAAAAATGACTCCAGCTTTTAAATGATAATGTAACAAGTGTTGAGAGATAGTGAAAATCAAAAGATACTGCAGATGCAGTTTTTTTTTTTATTAAAATAAAAAAGACATTAAACTGGTTAGATTTTCCTTCATTATCAATTACACCAATTTTAATAATTGTATTGATCTTTTCTGTTTAATGTATATGTTGTTCATATAATCATTTTCATATCATTATATCTACACACACACGATCGACAACATATTAGTCCCCTCAGCACATCAAGTCACATGACAAGCATACATAGCCCAGCGTGCATCGGTTTACCCCTATGATGTATTCCTGAGTGTCGGCCACCACTGAGGAGAACTCCACCAGCACTGCATGAGGGTCGTCTGATACGACCTCCTCAGAGCTCCCCGCCGCCTCAGAGTCCTTCTGCTGCACAGCAAAACAGCCTCCTGACACACACACACACACACACACACACACACACACACATGCACACACGCACACACGCACAGTAAGACTTCATCATGTCTGAAAATAGCTTAAATGAGTCTCTCGAGTATTTCAAAGAGGAATTCCAGAATTATATAAAAGTTTTGCAAGACTTTTTCATTATTTTTATTATGCTCACCAAGGCTGTATTTATAGGATCAAAAACACAGTAAAAACAGTAAAATTGTAAACTATTACTTTAATTTAAAATAAGTTTTCTATTTGAATATAATTTAAAGTGTCAATTTTATTATTTTAATTTTAATTATTTTCAGCATCATTACTGCAGTCTTCAGTGTCACATGATCCTTCAGACTATAAGGTGCTTTTGATAAAAGCGTCTTCTAAATAAATGCAAAAAAAATGCATGAATGTAAATTTCCATTAATTGAAAGAAAATATTTAAAAAACGCTAGTTAAAATTATATAGTAAGAATTTAAAGTTATATAGTAATAACTACAACTAAATAATAATAAATACTATATACTGTAGACAATTAAAAAGAAAAAATTTAAAATGTACAAATGAAATCTAATTCAAAATATTAACAAAAACAACAAAACTATATGAACCATACACTGGTTCACAGTCCATTTTGTCATTTCACATTTCAAGAGAGGATAAAAAATTAGTTCAATTCAATACAAAATACTTTCTGATATTAATATTCTCCATTATAAACAAAACTGATTTTTAACATACAAAACGTTAATATTTTAATTAATAATACTAAATGTTAATTGAGCAGCAAATCAGCATAATATAATGATTTCTGAAGGATCATGTGACTCTGAAGACTGGAGTAATGATGCTGAAAATTCAGCTTTGCATCACAGAAATAAATGTTATTTCAAAACATACTGAAATACAAAACTGGTATTTTAAATTGTAATAATATTTCACAACATTACAGTTTTTTTTGGTGAGCTTAGATTTTCATTTTTATTAATTACTATCAATTTTAATCATTTTATTAATAATCAAATTAATAATCATTTAATCATTCCAAATAGCCACGTTCTGTTTATGGATATCATAAAAAAAAAAAAAAAAAAAATAGGATATCCATATAGCTAATCTGTCCTTTATCACCTTGTATGTAGGACTTTTTAATATGCCAGAAAACACATTATAAGTCCTACTTATGTTTACTAGTTGTTTTCTAACATTCACTTCAGTTTAGACATGTTTTAAAATGATTAATTCATGCATTATTTTAGTGAATCATGTTAATGAACCTTTAGCTCGCATGTGACGGTTGAGCGTGCCATGCTCTGCAAAGCCCCGGCCGCATTTGGAGCACTTAAAGGGCTTTTCTCCCGTGTGATGTCGTATGTGCCGCACTAAAGCGCTCTTTTCCCGAAAGCCACGGGAGCAGTGCGGACACACGTATGGCTTTTCCTCGCCATGAGTGCGGTGGTGGACCTGCAGAGCATTCTGGAACACAACAGACATGCGATGGTTTAAAAACCTAAAGACTGTGTTTGCATATTGCTTTTGCATTTTGACCTCACCTTGGTCTTGTAGCTCTTGTCACAGAAGCTGCATTGGTACGGCCTCTCGTCTGAATGTGCTTTCATGTGTTCCCGCACGTGTCCGATGGCTTTAAACTGCTTGCCGCACTCTCCGCATTTGTAGCGCCGCTCGCTGATGTGCGTCTCCATGTGTTTCTTCAGCACGTGGCCCATCAGGAACTCCTTCTGACATGTTAGGCACTTAAACGGCTTGTAACCTGAGGAAGGAAACGAACATTCAGAGACTCAGCTATTCCACAAATATTAGAGATTGTTAATGAATAAACTGCTTTGAATGGGGCGCACCGACATGCCCTTTGACATGGAGCCTCAGGTAGGTCAGTGTCTTGAACATACGCTCGCAGTGAGGACATTTGTATAATTTTGACTCGACAGGTTCGTCTTCCTTCACAGACGAATCCTACAATGGATAAAAAAAAAAGTTGGAAGTCTCATTTGTGCTGTTTTATTGAAATAAAACATGCCGTTGCAATCTAAGAAACTCACTTGTGTTTCCTCAGCCACTGTCTCCACACATTCCTCCGTCACCTGGATTTCAGTGAGTCTGGCGTCAGTCTCAGGAGTCTCCAGGACTGCTTTAGGTGACCGGGCCTCTGCCTGCTCGGCCGCCTCGGTGGCTTCGGTTTCCAGCGCGATGCCAGAGTTTATGATGGCCTGGCAGATGAGATTGTCGGCTTCCACCAGTGTCGCAGTTTGAGGCTGAGACACGACCTGTTACAGACAGAGGAGCTTCAATAACGCTAGTGTGAAACGAGCCACAACTTCTGAATTTATAAACAAATGTCCTTGTACTTGTCCGAAAATCTACATTTTTACAAGTTACTTCTTACAAAGATTCTTTTTTGGGGGGGCTTTTAGTTTAGCATTTTAGCCATTTTAATAAACATTTGTTATTGTTTTAGATGTTGTCAGTAATAACATTAGAAATGATTTGGGCAGTCTTAACTAAAAATGAACAACCGTTTTTACAGCATTTATCTAGATTTATCAGTGCTGGGAAGGTTACTTTGGGAATGTATTAGGTTACAGATTACATGTTACCCTGTTCAAGATGAAACGGGTAGTGTAACTATTTCAATTTCTTTATTAATGTAACTGATTACATTTGATTACTTTTCATCACTTCATCAATTTTGAAGCAGAGCCACCACAAAATTAGACTTTAGCACCTCTTTTTTACTTTGAGATCATTCTGAGGTTAAATACAGATTTAAAAGCATAAGATATAGTTTAATAGCTATGATACTGATTTTGAAATCAAATCAGACAGGAAATACTGGCATCTAACAATGTCTTGAAAAAAAGTCTTAAACATTATTTTAAAAATAAAGCATATACATAAACCCAAATAGAAATTAAAACAGTTGACAAATAGTCCAATTATTTATACTAAACTCCTAAAACAATGGTTGCTCATATTTTAGAGTAGGGCTGCCCCCTAATAGTCGACTATTCATTAGTCAACCAAAACTGTATTAGTCACAGAATTTTTTTTTCTTAAGATTCACATTAGAGAAGTGACGGACGGATCGTTAACGGCTGGTCTTTGTGGTAATACAGTGCATTGGGCAGGACATCCAACTCTCGCCTATCATTCTTTGACCTCAAATATGGCTTATCGTCTGAAATATTTATTAGCAACTTTACATGGCCGTTCAATCCAATGTTAATCTAGAAAAATGTGCGCTGTTCAAGTGTCTGTGTGGAGTGTGGAGCTGTACAGTAATTCGCAGCTAAGCCTCTATGTTTATTTGTGTGCAATCACAATAGCATCAAAACGTGCTTTTGTAAAATAAAGCAAACAGGATGTGCTTTCTGCCATCTCGGTCTCTGTGAACTTGAGCGCGAAACTGTGTATATCTTTGCCTTACAGAAATTGAAAAAATATATCTATATTAAGTGAAATGTTTACTTTAAAATGAACCAGTTAAAATGGAAAACAAATATACTCCAATTATGTAATCTGAATGAAACATGCATACAGGCGCATCACTACTGTGGAAACGAGTCAGTGTCGCCTAATTCATCTCTTAAACCTAAAACAAAGAAAGCACTAGTTTATCAAATTATTAAAAATGTTAATGCAGGGTCCTTACTGTTTTTCCCTGACACATTCATAATCATTACTTCTGCCGGAGTGCTGTGACAAGCTTTATGCGTGCGCTTGAGCCCTTATTAGGCTATGTAGGCAATTAAAGGCTCATTATAATGATTGTAATGTTTTATTAATAAACATGCGATTAGTCGACTAATGGTCAAAATGAACAACTACTAGTCGACCAGAAAAATCCTTAGCTGAGGGCAGCCCTACTTTAGAGCAGTCAATGCAATTTGGGAAAGAAATCAATCAAATCTGTATGTGAAATTATTCAGATCTAACCATCTTTGTAATGGTTAACATTTTCATAAGTAACTGTAACAAATAACAGTTCAATTAATTTTGTAATTAACTTACATACCTCTGTTTACAGTTACTCCCCAACACTGTTTAGAAATATACTTTTGTTATTTGTTGAATTATATTTTCTCATAATTTATTCAACCTGAAATACAAAAAAAATATACAGCATATGTGTAAGCCTAGATAAATAAATGATGGAAATGTATTGCTTATTGTTAGTTCATGGAAATCTTATAGATTTGTTTACAACCATGGCACAATTCGACACGGAGTTTTCAGAAAGCTGTGATAATGCTGTGGCGACTATATTGGATCTTATGTCACACCACAGAAGTGTGAGTAACTGTTTTTATTACATGCTCACTATAGCTTTGTCTTATCAATGTTGGGAAGGCAAAAAGAAATATCAACTTTTGGTCCTACTGTTTAGACTTGCTTAAATGCATACAACATTTTTCATTAAATTCCAGCTCCCTAAAATACAATTGAACTGTTATGTTTTTTTATTTATTAGTGACACTAACATGCTTTTCTGCACCATGAATATTTGTAATCAGCATGCTAGTTTTGTTAGTCTCTTACATGTTGCACTTGTCCTACCACCTGGATCTGGATGATTTCCTGACCAGCTTCCACAACCCTCACGACAGGAATTTGCTCCTTCTCAGGTTCAGGAGGCGACGGCAGAACTTCTAGAATGATAAAAGCAAATCAATCAGAAAACCTCTTGCGAAAAATAAATCTCTATCATAGCTTGAACAAACCAGCTAAAAAATGTCAGCATGAAATGAACATTCACCATCAATTTCTGGATGCACGTTATAGATTCGATCTATTCATGCATTTTTTGACCTTGCAATACTAAATAAAAGGTGGTCATAACTGATCCTCCCATGAAAAAAACAGACTTCTGTCTGGTGACACAAGCAACACTTAACCAATCATTTAATCCACTTGAACCCTGCGAAGTCCCGTTCATCCGCCACATCTCAACCCCCCCATTTTCTTTTTAATCATCCATTACACTTTTAGGCTACGTTTACACAACAACTATGTAGTCAAAAACTGAAAAGTTTTCCCCTTGCATTTAAAAAAAGTTTCACATATACACAGTAATGTGTTCAAAACGGTTCATGTTTCAACATATTTTCAAAAATGGCCAAAAACGCTGTATTATGTGTGCCAGGCCAGTAGTTGGCGCTGTGTGGCTTGTGGCCGCTATTGGTTGTAATGTTGTTGAAGTAAATCCACACTTTGCTAAAGAAGTATTAGCAAACTCTTAAACAACAACAACAGTACTATGTACTCCGTCAATGCTGTGTATGTTTGTTCGCGCTTGCCTTTAAAATCGACACCAACTGTGCATGTCTACATACCTAACACCTACTACACACGCACATGACGTCTTTTCGTCGTTTTCATGACGTCTTTTCATGTTTATACGGAAATGATAAGGGTGGCGTTTTCAAAAACTTGCTCTTTGAAACCTGTTTTCAAAACTATGTATTTTCAGTCCCCAAAACGTCATTGTCATGTAAACGGCCCCTTAAAAGAAAAGATCCATTGCAACTTTCCTTTTTTGAGACTTTAAGCTTGTAGCAACTGTTAAATGACACCCACCTATCACTGAAAAGGTCATTATGAAAATACCTTTCCGAACGCCATCCTTGCTGACAAGTATCTCTTTACACTGACTGTAACGATTCTTCTCAGTGCAGGGTGTAAGAGACTTCAGATGTCTGGTTAGAGCTCCGGACTCTCTGAACGCCAGGCCACACTGACTGCAGCGGTACGGACGCTCATCTGCCAGAGGAAATGATGTCAAAATACTGTGAAAGACTTGCATAAATAACTTTCACAACTCAGCAGAGTCCAATACAAGGACACTAAGTTATACCTGTGTGCCGACGTTTGTGTCGGATCAACGAACCCTTGGTCCTAAAAGCAGTCTGGCATATTTCACACTTAAAGTCCTTCTGGTCAGTGTGCGTGAACATGTGGGTTCTCAGAATATTTGTCTATAAAAGGATCGAATTTATAACTGGAGTGAGTTTTCCTTGCATATTCGCAGACTGGGTAAGTATTCAAATGCATAAAAATGATCTAATGTTGTACCGTTTTAAAGGTCTTCTCACATATGTCGCAGATGTATCGTCCCTCTGCGTTTAACTTCCAAACGACTTTTGCAGAACTGGTTCTGTCATCCTCGCTTGCAGAGGGGCTTCTCTTTTTTCCTCCAGCTGCTGCTTTTTCTCTCTTGTCTAAAGAACAAAGCGACTTCATTTAGTACCCAAACAAAGACAGATGGATTGTTAAATTATGTTCTTTTCAGACCCAAATCTTCCCATTGTACAGTTTGTATATAGATGTCTTGTTTGGCCCTGGTCCTGTTCAGTTAAAATGGGGACATCTAGTCCCTCAATACAATGAAATTGATTTTATAATGACTTTACTAAATAAAAAGTGCGGTACCTGCATTCGATGTGCCCCCTTCATCAGATGAACTATCATTTTCACTCAGTTTGACATCAGTGGAAGCACCTTCATTTGGGACAACATTTGCCTGAGGGAGGAGGCAGACAGAGGAGCACTGATGTATCTTTAGATTACATTTTGCATAGCTTCTTGAGGCTATGATGCAGATACACGACTGTTTAAAAGTTTGAAATATTCTTACTATCTGAAATAGCTATCTTCTATCATAATACATTTTAAAATATAATACATTTTTGTGATGCAAAGCTGCATTTTCAGCATCATTACTCCAGTCTTTAGTCTCACATAAAAAGAGGAATGATGTAATAAGACACAAACCTGATGGTCCTGCTGAGGATGCTTGCAGCTCCTGCTGAGTTTATGTTGGATGAAAGCATCCAGAGCGGAGAACTCCTCCAGACATCTCCCACATTTATGAATATCCTCATCTGAGAGGGAACGCAAAAAATTTATCTCACTTCAGCTTGACAGATCATGCATATTGCAAAAGTATCTGCATGAAATGAACAAATATTTATCAATCTAAAATTTTCCCACAATCGTGGCATCAATTTTGCATCAAATATTTTTTAATTTATTATATATATATATATATTGCAAGATTTCATAACAGTTTAAAATAACTGTTTTCTATTATAATTTTTTTTGCATCCAATATTTTAAAATAAAAATAAATGTACAAAAAATAAATGTTAACATTTTAAATGTTAAATATTATTATTTATTATTAATAATAATAATAATAGTATAAATTAATGTTATAATACAAATACTATTATAGATTTATTAATGAAACATAAATAAACTATTATGTTTTTATTAATATTTCGGATTCGTTTTTAGTTTTATATTTTCCATCATGACTTTTTGTATTACTATAAATTCTATTTATTAATAATTATTATTTATTTCATTTATTACTAAATATTACTTGTTTAAAATGCCTTTTACAAAGAGAAAGCAGTTATCAATAAATATTTAAAATGTCATTTCGATCACAGAGTATGCTATTATTAATATATGTATTTCATTTGAGGTGCAAACGACTTTGATGTGGACATTGTTTTCAAAGATTTTATTTTAAATATACATAAAAGTAGCGTCTGCTAAATTAAATTAAAATTAAAAATTGAATCTATGCATTTAGCAGACGCTTTTATCCAAATAAAATAAAAATGTATTCAGGCTAACATTTTTTACCCAACTTTTTTTTTTTTTTTGCTAAATGACTAAATGTAAATGTAAAAGTGAAATTCACAGGGCCACAGTGTCCATACGTAAATAAACGCCAGAATTCTGTTTAAAACGGTAACATCCGACAGTGTTGGTGTTGTGAACTCTCCATCAGGTAAGTTACAGATCGACGCTGATCAGCATTAGCAGCAGCACAAACATGCTTGTCAAAACTAACATCGCGGCTCAAGCAGACTCTTCTAGAGTGACTGAACGAGCCGAAGTCAGGCCCACACATTTAATCTCGCTCTCGCGGCTGTGTCCCGTCGCACTGTTTCTACCTTCGTCTCCGAGTGTGGTTTGGATTGTGATGATGTTGCTATGCTCCGTTTGGTCGGTCTCTGTTGCTGCCGTATTATTATTTTCTTCAGTCATGTCGCTCCAGACCTCCGTCTTCTGTCGCAACGCTTCAAACATGGCGGATTTACGACCTCGTCGTCATAACAACTGAAGGGCGGCGAGGGGAGGGAGAACGAGCACGTCATAAGAGATTCAAAATAAAGGTGCGCTCATCTTCTCCAGTCAAATCGGTTCTTCCGAACGGTTCATTTCAAAGAGTCGGTTCAGCTATTGGCATCCATAATCCAAAAACACTGCTATTTATAACGCATTATTTTATTATATTTGTAAGTTTTAAATGTAATTTCACGTGTTCCAGAATTAGTAGTTATATCTTGTAAAACCGATGAGGGGAAATTAACAGTTACAACAATAAACGTGCTATTTACGACTTGATTATAGTTTTATCAACCACAAATGAAACAGAGATAGCTTTAATAAAAATGATTAGTTTGTAAATCTTACCAAGACCGAACACAAATCGGACTGGTTTTGTGAACATGTTGAACTATTCAGAAGATCTGATTCGGAAAGAATGATTCGCTCGCGATTCGGACTTCGATTAATACAACAGTCAATATTCTTATATTTACATTCATTAATGACGGTAACTTAATCTCACACCACAGTGTAATATATCTGATAAAGCAAAAACTTTTAAAACTGTTGAAAATTACTTGTGGAATGTAATATTTTAATTATACTGAAAGCATAGAAACCCTCAAAGAGTTTGAAGTAATAAACAGTGAAAACAGTACAAAAACATTACCCATTTTTTTAATATTGTAAACACACACACACACAAAAATAAATTAAATATAGCTAATTATGTTGCATTATTGGCATTGTGATAAAGCTCCTTAACCAGCAGGTTTCCAGTTTGAATGTTTTCTGAGGTAAATGCTTCTATAGCTACTTTATGTGTAACGGTGAAAAAAACACTAAATATACCTTATTCAAGGCTCTCAGTTGTAACCTGATTCCACATTCTGCAATTGTAAAAATGTTAAAACTGCACATTCTGTACATTTCTGCATGTCAAAGACATGAAGTTTGGTCACGTTCCATCCCTAGACATATACACTGAAAAAAAGAAAGAGAAAAACATTAGCTGTACCAGTGTAACTGGCTGCAAAGGCAAATCAATTTCATTATTTTGAAATAATAACTCAAGCACAGATTAAAAAACATTCATAGATGCAGTGTAGTGAGTCCACTTCTTCAAGAAGCGCATGCCCAGTGTAATTAGAGAACTTTTATTCAACATTTCATTATCTTTTCATCACTTCCAGCGAAGCCTTCAGGAAACAAGCAAGATCCCAGAGGTAGAAGAACTGTAGGAAGTCTGAATGCCACATTTTGGAACGTCTTTCCTGTTGGTCCTCTTGTCTGTTTCACCTCTTTTTTGAAGGATCAACCTTTGGCTGTCCATTGAGTTTAATGATTCGTTCTACATCAACCACCATCTCATGAAGTCTGTCCATGTGTTCGTTGACATTCTCCTCCAACCACTCCTCTAAAGTGTCTGGGTAGAAGATTGCCTCCATATTTTTCCGGAAAGTCAGTAAAAAGGAATCCCATTCATCCATCAGTCTGACAAGAGGGGAAAAAACACAAAAAATGTAGGCTACTATATTTTCGTTTATGTACCTCACAGCATAATCAAGCTTAGCCAGAAATTCTAGTTCATGGTTTATAATAATCACCTGCACAAACCTGCAAACATTCAATGTTCATCATTAACAAATGTTTATAGCTTTTAATTTTCTATTTTCTGTTCTCATAATTTGAGTTTAAATTCTAGTTTTTTTTTATATGTCTACACAAGTTTTAATTTTGTTTCAGTACTTAACTTAAAGTAGTACTTAAACTTCAGCTAACACGAACAAAATAGTTCTAATGGTTTTTAATTTTAGTTATCATTTTTGAAAACTTACATGACTTTTACGATGCTTCTTGAGTCAGTCTGATTTATTTATTTTTTTTTTGATACAGACTAATACATTAATGAATCTTTTAGACATTGTTGATGAAAAATCTCTGACAAATTCATTGACACAAAGTGGCTCACTATGACTGTGGGAACCCTGTATCCAAAAAATAATAACCAATATGTTTATGAGACATATAACAACAATACTGTTGCCAATAAATGCATCAAATAATATGCCAGTGCTAAAAAGAAAAAACATACTTTTTTAGTCCATCTTTGAAAAAAGCAAGATTTCGAGGGTTTGCAAAGCTGCGTTTGCGATGGTATGGACTGAATGATCCCTTGACATGGCTGCAAAACACAGGACAAACAAAATGTTAGCACAAGCTACAAGATGTTCAAGACAAAGGATTGAAAGCTTATGCTCTGCGTGAATGTCATATGAGCTCAGGTTAGGTCACTCGGAAACAGAGTCACTCACTAGCTCTGCATGATCTTTTTAACTGAACTCTCGAGGTCGTCCTTGAACTTCTTCACCATTTCATAAACATCTGAGCCAGGAAAGGATGCACCCTTACTGTAGAACGGTCAAGAGAGTATCCATTACATACCTCACAATCGATTCACATAGGTCTATATATGAACAAGTTCATACCACTCATTTTTGCTCAGCTCAATCTGACACCCAAGGAGACGCTCTACCTCCTTCTGTGCCTCCAAATCAAATGAACCTAATGCAAACAAAACACTTTGTAGTATATCACATATGATGTGATTCAACTCATTTATGAAACAGCATGTTAGACACTCAATAATTCACGTTGCTTCAGACACTCACCGTTTTTCAGCATCTGAAGACAGACAGCCAGAGAAGGGATGGCCACAGGGAGAAGCTCACACAGCACAGTGTGATGCTCATACCTTCAACACACATAGGTTTATTAATGCACTAGGTTGAGAAGTTGGTATAATGGCATTGCATGTTTGATGGCACAAAGTATTTGAACAAACAGTTCTGTAAAACTGCAGGCTTACCTCTGCCAGCCAGTCAGAGCAATGCCTTGGTATACCACAGACTTGTACTGCGGCATGGATTGAATGACTTTCTGCCACTGAAGGTGGTTTTTTAAATGGTGACTGATTGGGGTCCATTTCTGGTCAATTCCAGAGGCTCCTTTGAAAGCGCTAGCAAACCACACACCCTTGAATCCAGCCTGTTCATACTTAGAGATATAGTTACCTACAAACAATATTTAAACACAATGTTTTTAAATGATTACTATATTTTTCTACACAGATTTTGTTTTCAATGTTAATATAATTGTAAAATGTAGAAAAAAATGCAATGTTTAAATATTAAATATTCAATGTTTTTTTATAAAACGGATACACCTCTTTGTTTACGTCAGAGCCGTTGAGAAACAGAGTTTTTATACAGTCAAAGGTTACTAAAGCGTTTCTGGAAGTAGCCAATAGTTCCAAACAACCCATTCATTTCAGGGCTTCTCAAGCACACTCACCAGAAAGTTAAAGAAACTACAGCAGTTTTGGGCATTTTAACGCGTTAGTTTACCTCTCGGAAATCTGGCCAATAGTTGTATTTTATGAAACGCGTTATAGTAAAAGGGTTAGTTCAGCCAAAAATTATTTCATTAATGATTCACCCTCATGTCGTTCATGACATCAGAGGGTCAGTTCGAATTTGTTGAAGCATCGAAAATACATTTTGGTCCAAAAATAACAAAAATTATTGACTTTATTAAGCATTGTCTTCTCTTTTGGGTCTGTTGTGAGCGGGACTGCAGTGATGCTGCTGACGTACGAAGCTGCTGACGTGTTATCTTTGTTATTGGCGTGCCAGAAAACACGTTCTGTTTTAAGCTAATGAATCAGGTCAGTATTTTCATACGAGAAGCAGAACAGGGCCTTACCGATCTCTTTAACATCCATGTTTGGGGTGTACTTCCATATCATTGGCAATGCAAGGTCCTGCAAACCTGATTCTAAAATGTAAAAACCCACATCATGACCAAAAAGCACTACTGTGTTATTGCCACTGTATTTTTGAAACCTTGAAAGATGCATCAAGCAACAAAGTCTTTGTCCTGCCATGTTAAGTTACCTCTCACGGTATATTAGTACCCCCCCACCTAAAACTTTACAGAATAAACCATTAGATGTCACTGTTAAGTCTAAAAATTACAGCACACCTGTTACAAATCCTAATACTGTAATATCAAGTACTGTACATTACAGTAAAAGTGAGTTTTACTTGTAATATCTGCTATTTGATAATGGCAAACATACAATCACTGGCTTGCAGACTTTCTCAGTATACCTTTGATTGTGTCGGAGCTAAGTTTCCGAAACATGTCGTCCCACAAGATCAGCTTGATTCCTCGCTTCAGTTTGGTCATGAATCTCCCAACTGCGGTCACATGATTGAGAAACAGCTTTCCCAAGTCTCCATTGTTGGTTTTCAACCAGCGCTTCGAATCTTCACTTTCGCCCAGGCCACGTACCTACATGTATTTCATCCACAGTAGTTGATATGAGCTTACATTTGAAAGGAATAGCTCAATCAAAAAACGAAATGAAATACAACTATTTTCAATGATCCGTAGAGAATAAAGCTCCACCGACCTCATCAGCACCGATGTGGAACCACTTTGCTTCTGGGTGCTTCTTCATGACCTGCGTTAACATGTCTTGAACCAGATCCATGCTTCCTTGGGCCTGGGGGTTCAGGCTGTTGGGAAACGTTTCCACTTCTCTTAATTTGAAGTACTTCTCGTGTTTTAAGACAAACTGTGAAATGTGAACAGAAAGACTGGTACATAATGTACAGTGTGCTAATAAAGTAAAATCACAGTGCATCTACAGCATTTTAATGATTTTTGCCTCCACATCAACATAACCACCATGACTGGTTGTTCCTTCTACTGCTTCCCAGAAGTGAAAAAGTAAAAAAAGCTACAGTTTCTGTGAGATTGAGCTTCTTCTGTACTTACCTCCAAGTGTCCGAACACCTGCACCAGAGGAATCAGTTCAAGCTTGTGCCGTTTGGCCAGAGACTTCATTTCCTCTATATCTTCCACACTTTACCAGAGACAAAAAAAATAAGCAAGAGAAATAAGGATTAACAAATCATCAGCTTATGATCTTGGACTATAATAAGGCAATACAGGGAACTACACTAACCTTTTCCACTGGTGGCACTTGCGCGACTAACTTTTTCAGTTACTGGCGCAAAACATGATTTGGTCGCACAAATTTTTTATAGTAAGCCGCTCTGGATAATAATGAAACTGTATTGCATTCAGATGTGCTTTTAATTTTCCTTGCCATCTTTTAAACCACAAGCCTTCTTGTTTTATTTCTTACAGTACACACAGTGCATTGCTCTGTCTTGGTACCTTAACCCAGGGCCGTAGCTGGGGTTAGAGGGGCCCTGCCCTGGTGCAGGTTGTACAGTGGGCCCTTTCTGAAATTGTTTAATATTTACTGTATGTTCGTTCTATTTATTTATTTGTGCTATTTACACAATGTTTACTGTTTTTTATTTTATTTTTTAGTTTGTAGGTGTCCAGAAACTAATTTAAAGTAGCACTGCATAGTCTTCACTGTAAAATAAAACACACAGTCAAACCAAAATGTATTCAGACACCTTCAACATTTCCCACATTGTCACAGTTTATTTGTTATAGTTTAGCAATTGGTAATAAAATATGACAAGAACTCAGAGTTAAACTGTGTCGGAACAAATAACTCTTGATAATTTCGGATAACTTTAATAAAAAGATATGTAATGGAATCAACCAAAACTTCAGACAACTGTCAGTATGACAATATTTACACAACTATCAATACTTTGTTGAACAGTTACCAAGCAATGCTTAATTTGGTTCAGTCTGTGGTGTGAAAAGGTTGCATTAGCAATTAAAGATAGAAACACTTAAGCAAAAAATGGTCAGGTCCCTAATTTTTAATTTTTTTTTATCAATTTCACTGGTAGCCTACAGTATGAAGAATTTTTGGGTATAATATTTCACAGTTCGCTGTATTTTGCTATACTCACTTACATAAATGAACTAGTGTCCTGCACCCACTAGTAAAAAAATATTATCAATTATATTTGATATTATATTTGACAAAGATATTTTTGGTTTGACTGTGGATAAATTCTTGTTTAAACTACAAAGTAATTCAGTCAAGAGCAGTGAGTGATTTACTTTCATTTTCATACATTAAAGACACTGACAGCAGAGCTGGTAAATTAGGTGCGGTCACTTTAAGAGACAACGCATCCATTATAATGATACACATCCGATTTCTTTCTCAACTCTTTACTTTCACTTAAGACATAACCACAGACTTTTTTTGGACTGCTTTTAAATGTATTGACTATTTCTATGGTATTTATATTATGTTTCATTTCTTTTTTGATTCTCTTCGAGGCTTGGCATGCGTGCTAATGTTCTTCAGTAATTAAAATGAACCTGAAATAAAATAAAATGTAAAAATTATATGAAAACAGTAAACTAAAAAAAAAAAAATTGGTTAAAGCTAAATGAGATTATTTAAAATAAACAAACAAAACATACAATTTTTAACTCAAAATATTAATAAACTTAAAATATATAGAAGTACTAAAATTATAATAATATACTTTAAAATATAACATTAAAATATATATTTTATAAATGAGAACATGCAGAATAATTTAAGAAGAATATAAAAAAAATACATAAATGGTACTCTGAAAAGGTGAGTTTGAAGAGAAGAACATAAACATAAGTTGAAAAACGTATATAACGTATTTATAACAGCATTTATAATAGGAAATAATTCCAATTAAGTATATAAATAATACTGGTGATTATTATTCGCTGTCATTCTTTGGAAAAATGTTGCATACTGTAAATATTCTTCAAATATCTCCTTTTGTGTGCAGCAGAAATAACAGCGTACAGGTGTAGAATGACACGAGGCTGATTACATAATACCAGACCTTTCATTTGTGGGCAAACTGAGTCGAATTAAGTCAGGTTTAGTTAATCAGATGCTCAGAATCAGTCACCCACCTGTATGCAAAGCTTGATTTGAGAATGCTGAGCTCCCCCTCGTAAGGAAACATATCCTCATATTCCAGCAATATCCCAGTAGCACCCAGAGTTGACAATAGAGGGAATATCTACAAAAGAACATCAAAGCAAACTTTGAAAAAACTAACTATTATTACAATTTACCACATGTCTGCACACATTCCTACCTTTTCAAGGTATTTGACTTTGGGTGCGGCACCTTTCAGATCTAAGTGCACAATTTTTAATGGAGCCACGGGTGTATCATCAGGAACTTCTGGTTCTAACTCCACTTGGTTTGAATGGATCGTCTCTTTTTCCTCTGGCTGAACCTCTGTGTTGTCTGCATGTTCTTTTTTGACAGGATCCTCCTCATTGTGAACCAATTTCAGCTGTGGGATATGCTGGTTAGCCCAGAAATGACCACCTTGTATGATTTGGTTGGAGTCTAAACTCGTGCCTTTGCTTGAGCTATGAAAAGAGGGTAAGTAAAGTTTAATCACAAGCTTGTTCAGGATAGTGAAGCATGGCTTGATGCTGAAGCACGTGTACAAGGAGAGCCCACGAGAACTGCAAACCTCACCTGGGACGAAAGAACATTTTCGCCATGGCAACAATCACCAAGCAGCCCACGATCAACCTCATACACCTCTGAGTGTTCATGTCTGCTTCTGTGCAGGCGAATGAGATAAACCATAGAAATGAAGACAGGTGCTGAACTCAGGTGACCTTCAAAACTAAATTTGCATTGGAAATCAAGAGACGTAACGAAAAACTTTAGAATCTTTCCCTGTTTAAATAACAAGTGGAAAAGCCTGCACTTCTAAACACATCAGGGGCCAGTTGCATAAACTTAACCTCTATATTAAGACAGCGCCTTAAGTCCGACTAGCAGACAGTTGCTTTTATGTAACTGAATATATAAGACTTATAAGACCAGTCTAAACCTTTCATGCAAATGGCCCTAGTTTATGCATTTAAAGAAATCTATTTTAATGCCAAAAGTACGATAAATAATAATATAAAACACTTTACAAATGCATATGAAAACTTGGTCTTTTTTTTTTTAAGAATGTGGGAATGCATCAATAATCAAAAACGATCAACGACATAGCATTCATTTAATATATTTTCTCACAATTCGTACTCTTTAGCAGTAAAATAGATTTTTTTATCTTGCTCAAACAGCTGACACGACGCTTTATAAATGAATGAATGTTATTGTAATTTTTAAGAAACACTGAAATGTAGGCTATACTTACTCTGTTGAAGACCATTAATCCTTTAGATAAAAGACTTGAACTTATGAAGCATATAAGCGGACATAGATTTACTTCCGTATGAAGTGCATTTGTGAGCGGGGTCAAGTTGGTTTTGTTTTCGATATTCGTGACACATTCAGCGGTAAACGCCAATAACTCCAAAACGAATTGCCCTAAAAAAATCTGAGCAGTGTGACCGGCAAAAGGGCAAAGTTGATCATGTTTCACATCCTTCTTTTACTATATTTTCCCTCGATATAATAAACACGGCCCCGTACAAGCCGTCGCAATGTGCAGAAAGCCGGGAGAGAACGCTCTCAGCAGAGCCTTCAGTTAGGGACCGTGGGGAAAGTGCAAACTTTCTTCGTTTTTTGCTATAGCTCAGTATGTGTTTTTGTAATAGCTTTTTAGTTAAAGGGCATTTAGACATGAAACCAGTGTCAATCAATAGTGGGGGACAGTGGACATTTTTAACAACCTTTCTTTTTAACACTACTGGTGGAAAAGGGAATTGCATGTCCAAAATTAACCTTCTTTTTGTAATAACTTTCTACAGCAGGAAGATAGAGACATGAAACCAGTGTCAATCAATAGAGGGAGAGAGTGAATATTTTTCACATACTTTCATTTTAACCCAAGTGGCTGATTAGGGAATTGCATGTCCAAAATTAACCTTCTCTTTGTAATAACTTTCTACAGCAGGGACACAGAAACATGAAACCAGTGTCAATCAATAGAGGGAGAGAGTGGACATTTTTCACAATTTTCTTTCTTTACCTAAAGTGGCTGAATAGGGAATTGCATGTCCAAAAATAATATTATTTTTGTAATAACTTTCTTCGGCAGGAAGATATAGAGATGAAACCAGTATCACTCAATAGAGTGAGAGAGTGGACATTTTTCACATCCTTTCATTTTACCCCAAGTGGCTGATTAGTGAATTGCATGTCCAAAATTAACCTTTTTTTTGTAATAACATACTTAAGCAGGGAGACAGAGACATGAAACCAGTGCCAATCTATAGAGGGGGACAGTGGACATTTTTCACAACCTTTCTTTTTACCCCTACTGGTATAAAAGGGAATTTTATGTCCAAAATTAACCTTCTCTTTGTAATAACTTTCTACAGCAGGGACACAGAGACATGAAACCACTGTCAATGTATAGAGAGAGAGAGAGTGGATATTTTTCACATCCTTTTATTTTACCCCAAGTGGCTGATTAGGGATTTGCATGTCCAAAATTAACCTTTTTTGTAATAACTTTCTACGACAGTGAGACAGATACATGAAACCAGCGTCAATCAATAGTGGGGGACAGTGGACATTTTGCACAACCTTTCTTTTTACTCCTATTGGTAGAAAAGGGAATTGCATGTCCAAAATGAAGCTTCTTTTTGTAATTACTTTCTACAGCAGTGACACAAAGACATGAAACCAGTTTAAATCAATAGAGGGAGAGAGTGGACATTTTTCAAAACCTTTCTTTTTACCCCTACTGGTAGAAAAACCTTCTTTTTGTAGTAACTTTCTTCAGCAGGAAGATAGAGACATGAGACCCATGGCAATCAATAAAGGGGACAGTGGACATTTTTCACAACCTTTCTTTTTACTCCTACTGGTAGAAAAGGGAATTGCATGTCAAAAATTAACATTCTTTTTGTAATAACTTTCTACAGCAGGAAGATAGAGACATGAAACCAGTGTGAATCAATAGAAGGAGAGAGTGGACATTTTTCACATCCTTTCATTTTACCCCAAGCGGCTGATTAGGGAATTGCATGTCCAAAATTAAGCTTCTTTTTGTAATAACTTTCTACAGCAGTGAGACAGAGACATGAAACCAGTGTCAATCAATAGAGGGAAAGAGTGGACATTTTTCACAACCTTTCATTTTACCCCTAGTAGCTGATTAGGGAATTGCATGTTAAAAATATCCTTTTTGTAATAACTTTCTACAGCAGGGAGACAGAGACATGAAACAAGTGTCAATCAGTAGAAGGGGAGAGTTGACAGTTTTCACAACCTTTCATTTTACCCCAAGTGGCTGATAAGGGAATTGCATGTCCAAAATTATCCTCCTTTTTGTAATAACTTTCTACAGCAGGGAGACAGAGACATGAAACCAGTGTCAATCTATAGAGGGGGACAGTGGACATTTTTCACAACCTTTCTTTTTATCCCTACTGCTAGGAAAGGGAATTGCATGTCCAAAATTAACCCCCTCTTTGCAATAACTTTCTACAGCAGGAAGATAGACACATTAAACCAGTGTCAATCAATAGAAGGAGAGAGTGGATATTTTTTCACATCCTTTCATTTTACCCCAAGTGGCTGATTGGGGAATTGCATGTCCAAAATTAACCTTCTTTTTGTAATAATTTTCTGCAGCAGTGAGACAGAGACATGAAACCAGTTTCAATCAATAGAGGGAGAGAGTGGACATTTTTCACAACCTTTCTTTTTACCCCTACTGCTAGGAAAAGGAATTGCATGTCCAAAATTAAACTTCTTTTTGTAATAACTTTCTACAGCAGGAAGACGGACACATGAAACCAGTGTCAATCAATAGAAGGAGAGAGTGGATATTTTTCACATCCTTTGATTTTACCCCAAGTGGCTGATAAGGGAATTGCATGTCCAAAATTAACTTTAGTTTTGTAATAACTTTCTACAGCAAAGAGACAGATACAAGAAACCAGTGTCAATCAATAGTGGGGGACAGTGGACATTTTTCACAACCTTTCTTTTTACCCCTACTGGTAGAAAAAAGAATTGCATGTCCAAAATTAACCTCCTTTTTGTAATAACTTTCTACAGCAGGGAGACAGAGACATGAAACCAGTGTCAATCAATAGTGGGGGACAGTGGACATTTTTCACAACCTTTCTTTTTACCCCTACTGGTAGAAAAGGGAATTGCATGTCCAAAATTAACCTTCTTTTTGTAATAACTTTCTACAGCAGGGAGACAGACACATGAAACCAGTGTCAATCAATAGAAGGAGAGAGTGGATATTTTTCACATCCTTTGATTTTACCCCAAGTGGCTGATAAGGGAATTGCATGTCCAAAATTAACTTTAGTTTTGTAATAACTTTCTACAGCAAAGAGACAGATACATGAAACCAGTGTCAATCAATAGTGGGGGACAGTGGACATTTTTCACAACCTTTCTTTTTACCCCTACTGGTAGAAAAAAGAATTGTATGTCCAAAATTAACCTCCTTTTTGTAATAACTTTCTACAGCAGGGAGACAGAGACATGAAACCAGTGTCAATCAATAGTGGGGGACAGTGGACATTTTTCACAACCTTTCTTTTTACCCCTACTGGTAGAAAAGGGAATTGCATGTCCAAAATTAACCTACTTTTTTTAATAACTTTCTACAGCAGGGAGACAGAGACATGAAACCAGTGTCAATCAATAGAGGGGGACAGTGGACATTTTTCACAACCTTTCTTTTTACCCCTACTGCTAGGAAAGGAAATTGCATGTCCAAAATTAACCTCCTTTTTGTAATAACTTTCTACAGCAGGGAGACAGAGATATGAAACCAGTGTCAATCTATAGAGGGGGCCAGTGGACATTTTTCACAACCTTTTTTTTACCCCTACTGGTAGAAAAGGGAATTGCATGTCCAAATTTAACTTTTTTTTTTTTGTAATAACCTTCTACAGCAGGGAGACAGAGACATGAAACCACTGTCAATCAATAGAAGGAGAAAGTGGACATTTTTCACAACCTTTCTTTTGTCCCCTACTGGTAGATAAGGGAATTGCATGTCCAAATTTAACCTTCTTTTTGTAATAACTTTCTACAGCAGGGAGACAGAGACATGAAACCACTGTCAATCAATAGAGGGAGAGAGTGGACATTTTTCATAACCTTTCTTTTTACCCCCACTGGTAGGAAAGGGAATTGCATGTACAAAAATTAACCTTCTTTTTGTAATAACTTTTTTTAAGCAGGGAGACAGAGACATGAAACCAGTGTCTATCAATAGAGGGAGAGAGTGGACATTTTTCGCAACCTTTTTACCCCTATTGGTAGAAAAGGGAATTGCATGTCCAAATTTATCCTTCCTTTTGTAATAACTTTCTATAGCAGGGAGACAGAGACATGAAACCACTGTCAATCAATAGAACGAGAGAGTGGACATTTTTCACAACCTTTCTTTTTACCCCTACTGGTAGAAAAAGGAATTAGATGTCCAAAATTAGCTTTCTTTTTGTAATAACTTTCTACAGCAGGGAGACAGAGACATGAAACCACTGTCAATCAATAGAGGGAGACAGTGGACATTTTTCACAACCTTTCATTTTACCCCAAGTGGCTGATTAGGGAACTGCATGTCCAAAATTAACCTTCTTTTTGTAATAACTTTTTACAGCAGTGAGTCAGAGACATGAAACCAGTGTCAGTCAATAGAGGGGGACAGTGGACATTTTTCACAACCTTTCTTTTTACCCCTTCTGGTAGAAAAGGGAATTACATGTCCAAATTTAACCTTCTTTTTGTAATAACTTTCTACAGCAGGGAGACAGAGACATGAAACCTGTGTCAATCAATAGAGGGAAAGAGTGGACATTTTTCACAACCTTTCTTTTTACACCTACTGGTAGAAAAGGGAATTGGATGTCCAAAATTAACCTTCTTTTTGTAATAACTTTCTACAGCAGGGAGACAGAGACATGAAACCAGTGTCTATCAATAGAGGGAGACAGTGGACATTTTTCACAACCTTTCATTTTACCCCAAGTGGCTGATTAGAGAATTGCATGTTCAAAATAAAAATAAAAATTATTTGCTTGTGTTCATGTGAAGAAAGAAAGTCATAAATATCTGGGATGACAGAGGTCAGTAAATGGTGATAGAATTTTCATTTATGGGTGAACTATCCCTTTGAAGATGTCAGGGCGTGGTAGAAACGGAGCAGTGGAAAGAACAGGGTCTGGGTCCAAGTGCAGGGAAGAAATTACTTTTTAATAAATGAGAACTAAAAGGCCAACAAGGCAAAACAAAACAGAAACAAATCACGAAGACAAGAGCAGACGAAGCCAAGATGCAAAAACACGAGTATCCAGGAACACTTACAAATCACAATTTACATTACACAATTAATACTGCCTGAGAGAGTGGTGTGAGAGTGGAGAATATATACTCATTGACAATGGGCACCAGGTGTGTGTATAAGTGTGTGAGTGGATGAAACAGCTGTGCAGAGTGAAGGTAATGAGTACGGGGGCAATTGAGAAACACAGGTGGAGCAACTAAACAATAATGAGGTAACAAGATGGGTGGGGTCAAAAAAAGACAGGAGAGAGCACATAGCACCAAACAAACACAACACTCACAGAAAACAGTGACAGAAAGACACAAGACTGTGACAGAAGAGCAAGATGTGATAGAGAGGCTAGAAATATATTCCAAACAGAAAACAAGAATGTGTTCAATTAATGAGGAGAGTCATAGAATTAATACATACAAAATGTTTAAAGTCCACTTTATTTGTGTTGTCTATTCAGCGTCACTGTCTAAAAGGACAATTAATCTTTACAATTTTTAATTTGGGCATTTATACAGTAGTTTTTTCCTAGCAAATATTGATAAATTGTTATTTGTGACTAGATTAATGAGAAAAAAATCCCACAAAAATATTAATAGTATTTAAATTCTCATCACAGATTTTATTTGCACTATTTTGTGCATTCAGTTTATCATAGCTAATGGCTCTATCAAAACAGAACAAATAAGGAACTTTTTTTGTGGGGGAAACGCAACTTTGCTACCTCAATATGCTCCCTCAGATTTGATGGTGAACTTTTGAATCCAGACATTTACCTGACAAAAGTAATAATTAAAGTAGAAATGTGTGTGTTTGATGCATGAAAACAATGATTATTAGTTCCCACGTCAGGCACACACATTTGACTTTGTTTACCATATTTAATGTGCATAAGATAAAATAAAAATATAATGTACTTTTCAAGATTAAATAAAATTATAAGGAGTAAAAATCACTGTTTTTTTTTTCCACAGAAATGTAAACAAGCAAAAGTACAAGTAGTCAGTTTAAAATGTATTTGAGTAAAGTACAAATCCCCCAAAAGAATCCTTAAGTACAGTAATCAAGTAAAATGACTCAAGTATTTTACACCTCTGTTAATATGTGCTTACTACTAATAAATGGCTAATATTCTATAAATATGCATACTTATAAGCAACTGGTTTATAGACCCTGAAATATAGTGTTACTAATTATTTTAATTAATTTCATGTATTTAATTTGCATGACTGAATAGTTATTTTATTTTATTGTGGTTTGGTTACTACATATTACTAATAAAGTGTTTTCACTTGAAACATGGTGATGGTAGTTCTTAAGATCTTAAACTTTTAAAGAACCTTATATTTTGTAGTTTTACACTGAAGCTAGGTTGTAGAAAAAGGTGCACATAGGAGAAGATTCAGAAGGTATTTATTCCACATGACATAGGAAAAGGGTATCCACAGATAGCAGTCATGAGGTCAAAAACATTACCCGACAAAGTCAAACTAAAAGGACAAGAACGTAACTAGACAGAACAAATGAAATAATTAGCAACACCACAGGTGAACTTATGTAATCAAAATGTGAGACAAAATATAGGTCAAATGACAAAGTATGAAAGACAGACTAAGTCCAAACTAACAAAATTGTGATAAGTAGAGTTAAGAGTTCATTATGCTTACAAAAACATAAAGGATAGACATAAACCATACACTGTTGACACAATGACAGGAGTTTTGTGTAAATATACAAAGTATATGCCAGGTGCATGTGGATGGGATAAACTCCACAAATTCCAAGTATTTGTTATTATTATACTTCACCATCATGTTGCTTTACTTCACTTCACTACATATAGCACAATCCTTGTCAACAATGTATGGTTTTATGTCTATTACAATTACAAATAAAGGTACCTGAAAAAAAAAGTTATGAGACAACATTAAAATACATCTTTCTGATTCAGTGGATAGAACATGCTGTTATATGTACCTATTTTATATTTATGATGGTATTCAGATGGTAGAGTCAGAATTTGGCGTAAACAGAATGAGAACATGGATCCATCATGCCTTGTTACCACTGTGCAGGCTGATGGTGTTGGTGTAATGGTGTGGGGGATGTTTTCTTGGCACACTTTAGGCCCCTTAGTGCCAATTGGGCATCGTTTAAATGCCACGACCTACCTGAGCATTGTTTCTGACCATGTCCATCCCTTTATGACCACCATGTACCCATCCTCTACTGGTTACTTCCAGCAGGATAATGCACCATGTCACAAAGCTCGAATCATTTCAAATTGGTTTCTTGAACATGACAATGAGTTCACTGTATTAAAATGGCCCCCACAGTCACCAGATCTCAACCCAATAGAGCATCTTTGGGATGTGGTGGAACGGGAGCTTCGTGCCCTGTATGTGCATCCCACAAATCTCTAAGATGCTATCCTATCAATATGGGCCAACATTTCTAAAGAATGCTTTCAGCACCTTATTGAATCAATGCAACATAGAATTACGGCAGTTCTGAAGGCGAAAGGGGGTCAAACACAGTATTAGTATGGTGTTCCTAATAATCCTTCAGGTTACTGTATGTCTGTCTGTCTATCTGTTTGTCGATACACTGGTCGGTCTGTCTGTCTGTCTGACCAAATGGTTAAAATAAAACTTTGATTTGTGATATTGTATTTTCAGTATTTAACCCCAAACAGCATTGCTCCCTGTGTGGAAAAGAGTGTCCAGTTGGAAGCATGGCTCCTTCATTGAGAAATGAGTAATTAGTGAAGTGACATGACATTCAGCCCATACTCAGAATTTGTGCTCTGCATTTAACCCATCCAAAGTGCACACACACACACACCATGAACACACACCGGAGCAGTGGGCAGCCATTTATGCTGCAGCGCCCGGGGAGCAGTTGGGACTAGGCCACAACTTCCCCATGAAGATGAGGTATTATACAATCTGTAGAGCTGAAATGTAAAATTATTTCAACTAAATAGATAATTATTATGCCGATAATTAGTATGCAGTTAATACAGAAATGACTTTACATCAAATATTAAGTAGTATTTTGTATTAGGTCAATACAGATCAAAAGGTTTTATTATTTTTACTGTTTGTTCAATTGTCTATATTTCAATTTGATGATTTTAAGTTGAAATTACAATTAATATCTTAATAATGGAGTAATAAAATAATGAATTACAATTTATATTTAACTTAATATGTTGTCACGCTGTCTGGTCTCTGTTTCCCTGAGTCTCCGCTAGTGGTCTCACTTCCCCATAGGCACCTCACCGCAGGCACTACAATTCCCACAAAGCCTTGTCCCTTCATCACAGTAATTGCACTCCTGTTAATTGCACTCAGGTGTCTTCACTTGATAGTCATTACCCTGCCTATATTAACCGGTCTGTTTCTGTTTGTTTTCATGGAGTCCTTTCTTTCCGTCACCCAGTTTCCTCGCCTTCCGAGTTTCAAGTTCTATTCCTGTTCCTATTCCTGTTTGTTTGTTTGGATGGATTTTTGGTTTTGACCCCTGCTTTTTGGATTCTGAATTTGGATTACCCATTAAACTCACAGTGCGTTTGGATCTCTCGTCTCCTGTGTTTCCCTGGTTTCCCGAACGTAACATATGTTCAATATAATTAAAAATTAAGTTTACTTGTGACAATTTTTATTTCCACTAGATTCAGTGCAGCAACTGTGAAAAATGGTACCACTCTGTCTGTCTCGGAATGAATTAAAAAGAGGTACAAAAATGGAAGACGAGAAAGTGATTGTGTGTTTTCTATAAGTAAAAAGTACTTTACAAGTGTAGGTGTTAAAATATATTGTTTACTCTTGAATGTTTTTTTGTTGTTGTTTTTGTTTTGATCAGCTCCATATAAATGTTAAAATCAGTAAATTTTAAAATCAGTATAAATTTTTGATCAGTGTATAAATACCAGTTCAGTCAAAAAGGCTATTGTACTGTTGGCTGTTGTCGTTTCAAATTAGTTTACAGTATTAACAGGATCATTCTGCATTACATAAATTTCGTAATTGTCAGGATGTAAATAAGGTACAATTTGTAAATGCAACTACCTTGTGCAACAGTAAGGATTAAATGTGAGGTTGTGTAAGTTGATCACTGTCCGCCTCTATTAACTGACACTGCTTTTACATCTCCCTGGTGGAAAATGCCATTACTAAATTAAAGTACAAAATGCTTCAAGCTGCAATGACGAGCCCAAGTCACTAGTGCAACCACCATCCTCTAGTGTCATTGGGAAAGAGGTGTGCATGCATTGATATTAACCGTTTGGCAGTCTGGTTTACAGCAGGTTACAGGGTTACAGCAATGAAATGGTTAAACACCATGCACACAGACAACAAAAAATAAACCTTTAATAATGGTTTACAATAAGGTTTAAAGGAACACTCCCCTTTTTTGGAAATATGCTCATTCTCCAACTCCCCCAGAGTTAATAAGTTGAGTTTTACTGCAGTGATATCACTGCGACTGCTGCGCTCATGTTATGGCTGCACCGTTCCCTGATTATTACACCGGAATGAGTATAGTTTTTAATCATATCGGCCTAGAAAATCACAACTTGACATTTTCCACCGGTCTTAGTACACAATATAACTACAAAAGAGGAAAGTTTTAAATAGGAAAAATATCCATACTCTTTGGTCATTTCTGAATGCCATGCTGCTGGTCTCAAAACCTGAGATCGGCTGAATGGATTCAAAAATGGTATAAACTGGGAGTTTGAGAATGAGCCCATTTCCAAAAAAGTGGAATGTTCCTTTAATATGTTAACAGTACTTAACTGTGCATGTTAACTTGAACAATATGTTTTATAGTATTAATTCTATAATTACATACTAAAAATACATTATTAACTTTCAGTTGTGTATCTGTTAACATCAGTTAATGTACCGTGGATCAACATGAAGAAAAATAAATCAAGTAACATTAAAACATTAAAAGATTGATAAATGCTCCAAAAATATATATTGTTCATATTCAGTTAATGTATAGTAATGCATTAAATAGTGTTAACAAATTAGACCTATTTTTAAAATACTACCAAAACTTAGTAATTTTGTAAAAACATTATTTAAATTATTTTAATGATCTAGTAGTGCAGTAATAATACTATACTTACAGTACATACTAACATAATTTATGTATTTGTTGGTCATTGTATCTTCTAGAATCCATCTAGTGAACAACTACAGTATCACAGCCTTCATCTGTCAACTTAAATGTCTGATATGAATATGAGCAGCACAGAATTGGTGCCAAGTAATGTCCCAAAACCAAAAAACAATTGAAAAATGCATTTAAGTATTCAAACATTAGATATTTACCAAGATCCTTGTGTTATTTATTTAAACCCCCCATAAAATGTAAAATATCAGTAAACTTAAAACTGTATCATAATTATAATTTTTTGGGTACTTTCCAATGGCTGGTGGCTGCCCCGAACCGTAACCTCTAAATTTCATGTTATAAAATAATTTTTAAATGTTAAATAATTTTTTATTTTAAAAACAAATTTTAGATTTTTTTTTAAATAGTGATGTTCGAATATATATATATATATATATATATATATATATATATATATATATATATATATATATATATATATATATATGTGTGTGTGTGTGTGTGTGTGTGTGTGTGTTTATCTTTTATATTTTATTTGTAAATTTGCAAATGTTTTGCTGTATTGGCCGAGATTGATTTTAACTACACCCCTACATTTATGAACAGGAAATATTAATGTGTCCCTCTCTCTTACATAGCTACATTTTGATTAGATATGTCCCATAAGTTTGAGGCACATGATTTCAAAATCTTAAAATCTGTTTGTAACTTTAATGTTACTGCCAAACACCTGTTTTTCTCCAATTAAGCTCTTTTTTGGTTTTTATTCAATAGTTTTTAGCTTTTATATGTGTTAGACTTTGAATATTGTAAAATGTTAATAGTTATTGATTTACTTCTAAAAACCTTTTAATAAAATAGAAAAAAGAGTAATGTATATATATATATATATATATATATATATATATATATATATATATATATATATATATATATATAATAAATTATCTAATTAATAAAATAAATTTATTATAGATAATAAATAAATAAATACAAATAATGTTGTGTTGCAAAAAAAAAAAACTACTAATAGTAAATGAATAAAACTAAATAAAAATTTCTGTCGTAATGTTAAAGTATGTTTTGATCAACCGGTATGTTGAAACAAAACTGTTGAAGAAAAGTCATTTTTCTTTCCTACCAGTAGGGGTAAAAAGAAAGGTTGTGAAAAATGTCCACTTTCCCCCTCTATTGATTGACACTGGTTTCATGTCTCTGTCTCACTGCTGTAGAAAGTTATTACAGAAAGAAGGTTAATTTCGGACATGCAGTTCCCTAATCAGCCACTTGGGGTAAAGTGAAAGGTTGTGAAAAATTTCCACTCTCTCCCTCTATTGATTGACAGTAGTTTAATGTCTCTGTCTCCCTGCTGTAGAAAGTTTTTACAAAAAGAAGGTTCAATTTGGACATGCAATTCCCGTTTCTACCAGTAGGGGTAAAAAGAAAGGTTGTGAAAAATGTCCACTGTCCCCCTCTATTGATTGACACTGGTTTCATGTCTCTGTCTCCCTGCTGTAGAAAGTTAATACAAAAAGAAGGTTACATTTGGACATGCAATTCCCTTTTCTACCAGTAGGGGTTCTACCAGTAGGGGTAAAAAGAAAGGTTGTGAAAAATGTCCACTTTCCCCCTCTATTGATTGACACTGGTTTCATGTCTCTGTCTCACTGCTGTAGAAAGTTATTACAAAAAGAAGGTTAATTTTGGACATGCAGTTCCCTAATCAGCCACTTGGGTAAAATTAAAGGTTGTGAAAAATGTCCACTCTCTCCCTCTATTGATTGACAGTGGTTTCATGTCTCTGTCTCCCTGCTGTAGAAAGTTATTACAAAAAGAAGGTTAAATTTGGACATGCAATTCCCTTTTCTACCAGTAGGGGTAAAAAGAAAGGTTGTGAAAAATGTCCACTGTCCCCCTCTATTGATTGACACAGGTTTTATGTCTCTGTCTCACTGCTGTAGAAAGTTATTACAAAAAGAAGGTTAAATTTGGACATGTGATTCCCTTTTTTACCAGTAGGGGTAAAAAGAAAGGTTGTGAAAAATGTCCACTGTCCCCCTCTATTGATTGACACTAGTTTCATGTCTCTGTCTCCCTGCTGTAGAAAGTTATTACAAAAAGAAAGCTAATTTTGGACATCCAATTCCCTTTTCTACCAGTAGGGGTAAAAAGAAAGGTTGTGAAAAATGTCCACTCTCTCGTTCTATTGATTGACAGTGGTTTTATGTCTCTGTCTCCCTGCTGTAGAAAGTTATTACAAAAAGAAGGTTAATATTGGACATGCAGTTCCCTTTTATACCAGCAGGGGTAAAAAGAAAGGTTATGAAAAATGCCCACTGTCCCCGTCTATTGATTGACACTGGTTTCATGTATCTGTCTCACTGCTGTAGAAAGTTATTACAAAAAGAAGGTTAAATTTGTACATGCAATTCCCTTTTCTACCAGTAGGTGTAAAAAGAAAGGTTGTGAAAAATGTCCACTCTCTCCCTCTATTGATTGACACAGGTTTTATGTCTCTGTCTCACTGCTGTAGAAAGTTATTACAAAAAGAAGGTTAAATTTGGACATGTGATTCCCTTTTTTACCAGTAGGGGTAAAAAGAAAGGTTGTGAAAAATGTCCACTGTCCCCCTCTATTGATTGACACTAGTTTCATGTCTCTGTCTCCCTGCTGTAGAAAGTTATTACAAAAAGAAAGCTAATTTTGGACATACAATTCCCTTTTCTACAAGTAGGGGTAAAAAGAAAGGTTGTGAAAAATGTCCACTCTCTCGTTCTATTGATTGACAGTGGTTTTATGTCTCTGTCTCCCTGCTGTAGAAAGTTATTACAAAAAGAAAGTTAATATTGGACATGCAGTTCCCTTTTGTACCAGCAGGGGTAAAAAGAAAGGTTGTGAAAAATGCCCACTGTCCCCGTCTATTGATTGACACTGGTTTCATGTATCTGTCTCACTGCTGTAGAAAGTTATTACAAAAAGAAGGTTAAATTTGTACATGCAATTCCCTTTTCTACCAGTAGGTGTAAAAAGAAAGGTTGTGAAAAATGTCCACTCTTTCCCTCTATTGATTGACACAGGTTTCATGTCTCTGTCTCCCTGCTGTAGAAAGTTATTACAAAAAGAAGGTTAAATTTGGACATGTAATTCCCTTTTCTACCAGTAGGGGTAAAAAGAAAGGTTGTGAAAAATGTCCACTCTCTCGTTCTATTGATTGACAGTGGTTTTATGTCTCTGTCTCCCTGCTGTAGAAAGTTATTACAAAAAGAAAGTTAATATTGGACATGCAGTTCCCTTTTGTACCAGCAGGGGTAAAAAGAAAGGTTGTTAAAAATGCCCACTGTCCCCGTCTATTGATTGACACTGGTTTCATGTATCTGTCTCACTGCTGTAGAAAGTTATTACAAAAAGAAGGTTAAATTTGTACATGCAATTCCCTTTTCTACCAGTAGGTGTAAAAAGAAAGGTTGTGAAAAATGTCCACTCTTTCCCTCTATTGATTGACACAGGTTTCATGTCTCTGTCTCCCTGCTGTAGAAAGTTATTACAAAAAGAAGGTTAAATTTGGACATGTAATTCCCTTTTCTACCAGTAGGGGTAAAAAGAAAGGTTGTGAAAAATGTCCACTGTCCCCCTCTATTGACTGACACTGGTTTCATGTCTCTGACTCACTGCTGTAAAAAGTTATTACAAAAAGAAGGTTAATTTTGGACATGCAGTTCCCTAATCAGCCACTTGGGGTAAAATGAAAGGTTGTGAAAAATGTCCACTGTCTCCCTCTATTGATTGACAGTGGTTTCATGTCTCTGTCTCCCTGCTGTAGAAAGTTATTACAAAAAGAACGCTAATTTTGGACATCTAATTCCTTTTTCTACCAGTAGGGGTAAAAAGAAAGGTTGTGAAAAATGTCCACTCTCTCGTTCTATTGATTGACAGTGGTTTCATGTCTCTGTCTCCCTGCTATAGAAAGTTATTACAAAAGGAAGGATAAATTTGGACATGCAATTCCCTTTTCTACCAATAGGGGTAAAAAGGTTGCGAAAAATGTCCACTCTCTCCCTCTATTGATAGACACTGGTTTCATGTCTCTTTCTCCCTGCTGTAGAAAGTTATTACAAAAAGAAGGTTAAATTTGGACATGTAATTCCCTTTTATACCAGTAGGGGTAAAAAGAAAGGTTGTGAAAAATGTCCACTGTCCCCCTCTATTGATTGACACTGGTTTCATGTCTCTGACTCACTGCTGTAGAAAGTTATTACAAAAAGAAGGTTAATTTTGGACATGCAGTTCCCTAATCAGCCACTTGGGGTAAAATGAAAGGATGTGAAAAATGTCCACTGTCTCCCTCTATTGATAGACACTGGTCTTATGTCTCTGTCTCCCTGTTGTAGAAAGTTATTACAAAAAGAAGATTAATTTTGGACATCCAATTCCCTTTTCTACCAGTAGGGGTAAAAAGAAAGGTTGTGAAAAGGGTCCACTCTCTCCCTCTATTGATTTGAACTGGTTTCATGTCTCTGTGTCCCTGCTGGAGAACGTTATTACAAAAATAAGGTTAATTTTGGACACTCAATTCCCTTTTCTACCAGTAGGGGTAAAAAGGTTGTGAAAAATGTCCACTCTCTCTCTCCACTGATTTGACTCTGGATTCATGTCTCTGTCTCCCTGCTGTAGCAAGTTATTACAAAAAGGATATTTTGGACATGCAATTCCCTAATCAGCCACTTGGGGTAAAATGAAATGAAGTGAAAAATTTCCACTCTCTCTCTCTCTACTGATTCGCACTGGTTTCATGTCTCTGTCTCCCTGCTTAAGAAAGTTATTACAAAAAGGCAGTTACTTTTGGACATGCAATTCCCTAATCAGCCACTAGGGGTAAAATTAAAGGTTGTTAAAAATGTCCACTCTCTCCCTTTATTGATTTGAACTGGTTTCATGTCTCTGTGTCCCTGCTGTAGAACGTTATTACAAAAATAAGGTTAATTTTGGACATGGAATTCCCTTTTCTACCAGTAGGGGTAAAAGGAAAGGTTGTGAAAAATGTCCACTGTCTCCCTCTATTGATTGACAGTGGTTTCATGTCTCTGTCTCCCTGCTGTAGAAATTTATTACAAAAAGAAAGCTAATTTTGGACATCTAATTCCCTTTTCTACCAGTAGGGGTAAAAAGAAAGGTTGTGAAAAATGTCCACTCTTTCGTTCTATTGATTGACAGTGGTTTCATGTCTCTGTCTCCCTGCTATAGAAAGTTATTACAAAAGGAAGGATAAATTTGGACATGCAATTCCCTTTTCTACCAATAGGGGTAAAAAGGTTGCGAAAAATGTCCACTCTCTCCCTCTATTGATAGACACTGGTTTCATGTCTCTGTCTCCCTGCTGTAGAAAGTTATTACAAAAAGAAGGTTAAATTTGGACATGTAATTCCCTTTTCTACCAGTAGGGGTAAAAAGAAAGGTTGTGAAAAATGTCCACTGTCCCCCTCTATTGATTGACACTGGTTTCATGTCTCTGACTCACTGCTGTAGAAAGTTATTACAAAAAGAAGGTTAATTTTGGACATGCAGTTCCCTAATCAGCCACTTGGGGTAAAATGAAAGGATGTGAAAAATGTCCACTGTCTCCCTCTATTGATAGACACTGGTCTTATGTCTCTGTCTCCCTGTTGTAGAAAGTTATTACAAAAAGAAGATTAATTTTGGACATCCAATTCCCTTTTCTACCAGTAGGGGTAAAAAGAAAGGTTGTGAAAAGGGTCCACTCTCTCCCTCTATTGATTTGAACTGGTTTCATGTCTCTGTGTCCCTGCTGGAGAACGTTATTACAAAAATAAGGTTAATTTTGGACACTCAATTCCCTTTTCTACCAGTAGGGGTAAAAAGGTTGTGAAAAATGTCCACTCTCTCTCTCCACTGATTTGACTCTGGATTCATGTCTCTGTCTCCCTGCTGTAGCAAGTTATTACAAAAAGGATATTTTGGACATGCAATTCCCTAATCAGCCACTTGGGGTAAAATGAAATGAAGTGAAAAATTTCCACTCTCTCTCTCTCTACTGATTCGCACTGGTTTCATGTCTCTGTCTCCCTGCTTAAGAAAGTTATTACAAAAAGGCAGTTACTTTTGGACATGCAATTCCCTAATCAGCCACTAGGGGTAAAATTAAAGGTTGTTAAAAATGTCCACTCTCTCCCTTTATTGATTTGAACTGGTTTCATGTCTCTGTGTCCCTGCTGTAGAACGTTATTACAAAAATAAGGTTAATTTTGGACATGGAATTCCCTTTTCTACCAGTAGGGGTAAAAGGAAAGGTTGTGAAAAATGTCCACTGTCCCTCACTATTGATTGACACTGGTTTCATGTCTCTATCTCACTGCTGTAGAAAGTTATTACAAAAAGAAGGTTAATTTTGGACATGCAGTTCCCTAATCAGCCACTTGGGGTAAAATGAAAGGTTGTGAAAAATGTCCACTCTCTCCCTGTATTGATTGACAGTGGTTTCATGTCTCTGTCTCCCTGCTGTAGAAAGATATTACAAAAAGAAGGTTAAATTTGGACATTCAATTCCATTTTCTACCAGTAGGGGTAAAAAGAAAGGTTGTGAAAAATGTCCACTGTCCCCCTCTATTGATTGACACTGGTTTCATGTAGGGCTGCAACTAACGATTATTTTGATAATCGATTAATCTGTCGATTATTTTTACGATTAATCGATTAATCGGTTTATGTACTTATATTTTAGTTTTTCCCATTTTTTCCCCAAGTAAATTATTCATAAATGGTCTTTATCCTTCCGCCTAGATTTTTTAAGAGATTTTAACCATTTTGCACTGTCATATCCTCATCAAAAATATACCTGGAGTTGTTTTATTATGTGTTAGTAATCCTTTTGTTGAACTCTTCTGCAATCAGAACACTGACCCATACTCTAGCAAATTTCACAAGGAGATTTCAAATAATGTTTTCACCATGGCAGTCCTTAGAGCTCCTAAAGTAGTTGAACATCCCAAACAAAGCTTATTAAGGAATCTTTCAGAACATATTTTCACGAAGAATAAGGATAAAACAGAATAAAATTGCAGTGCATTGTATTTTATTATTTACTGGGAAACAGCTTTATAGCTTATGCTGTGAAATTGTAAACAATCCTTCGAATAAAGTGCTAATGGCATGAAACCTGAATGGAGCTCACAATTTAAAGTAAAATCCATCAGAAGGTTGTCCAGAAAAAAAAATTGGACACACACAAAAAACCTGCTGTGTGAAAAAGAGCGGTGAATACTTAGAAAAAAAGTGCATTTCAAATATCTTTAAACATTTACCTCTCTCATTCAGTCATAATTAGGCTGCAAGACTGAATTTTGAACTGGTAAACGACAAACTGATCACAGAACATGTTTGTAAAGCTTTAAATGTTAACTGTTAAAAAGCAATGTTCTCAGCTTTTACGACTAAACATTTGCAAACAACATTGTACTGGAGAATCTGCACAAATGAAAGTCTTAGGGGCCGTTCACAAATCGCGCCTAAAAACGCGTGGAAAACGCTAGGCGCACCGCTTTCTCCTTCTTTCCAAAGCGCTCGGGCAGAAGCGCCCCTGAGGCATCTGCCTTTGCTAAGCAACCATGACGTGCTCTCTCCTTGAAGACGCGGAAATTTCAGCAAAGGATAAATGGATTTGATGCTCAAAACATCGCTTGCAGTAGCTCTGCTACTAAATTTATTTCAAAATGGAAATCCATATACAACTATGATCAGCTGTTCCTTTCATCTTGACTGAGCTTTTAACGTTGTTATGGGAAAGGATGAAGCTGATTGGTTAGTTCTTGTCACATGACCCGCGGTGCGCTTGCCGCATTCTGAAAAGTTTAAATGTTTTTAACTCGATGCGGTGCGGTGTTGGAAATAACGAACTTGAGCGCGCAAAAGACGCGATATGTGAACGTACCCTTAAACAGTGCAGTAGTGCAGAGTTTACAGGTTACTCTTATTTTTTAAAGGCTCAAAGTAAAGTTCTCCCACATCACGCTGAATGCTGCAGAGACGCTGTTCGGGAAGCACGTGACATAAAACGAGGCCAGCTATTGGCTATTCGCTACTTCTCCTGCTGTACTGGCTGAGTAAAACCTCTGGTGGCTCATTACTGCCACACTTTGGTCACCGCAGATTTGAAATATGCGCGAAATGAGCCGCTTACGGCAAATAAAAGTTATTTAGCAACGAATCGATGACTAAATTAGTTGACAACTATTTTAATAATCGATTTTAATCGATTAAATCGATTCGTTGTTTCAGCTCTAGTTTCATGTCTCTGTCTCACTGCTGTAGAAAGTTATTACAAAAAGAAGGTTAATTTTGGACATGCAGTTCCCTAATCAGCCACTTGGGGTAAAATTAAAGGTTGTGAAAAATTTCCACTCTCTCCCTCTATTGATTGACAGTAGTTTCATGTCTCTGTCTCCCTGCTGTAGAAAGTTATTACAAAAAGAAGGTTAAATTTGGGCATGCAATTCCCTTTTCTACCAGTAGGGGCAAAAAAGAGGTTGTGAAAAACGTCCACGGTTCCCCACTATTGATTGACACTGTTATCATGTCTATATGCCCTTTAACTAAAAAAACTATTACAAAAACACCGCCTACTGAGCTATAGCAAAAAACGAAGAAAGTGTGCACTTTCCCCACGGTCCCTAACCGAGGGCTCTGCTGAGAGCGTTCTCTCCCGGCTTTCTGCACATTGCGACGGCTTGCACGGGGCCGTGCTTATTATATCAAGGGAAAATATAGAAAAAGAAGGATGTTAAACATGATCAGCTTTGCCCTTTTGGCGGTCACACTGTTTAGATTTTTTTAGGGCAATTCGTTTTGGAGTTATTGGCGTTTACCGCTGAATGTGTCACGAATATCGAAAACAAAACCAACTTAACCGCGCTCATTTGTGTGGTTGAAAAACGCGACCAGTTCAACCTGTTTAACGTGACTTGCTTTCAAGAGGTTATTTGAATTGATAATTTGGTGACAGATAGTCGGCAGACATCTTTCCGTACTTGACCGAGCGAGCACCTGGACGATGACAGCATGATAGTGAAAGAGTGCTCGTCACGTCGACGCTTTACGGCGCCCGGTGTCTAGAGCATCAAACACAGGGACCGTAACATCACGCGTAAAGGCGCACTTAAATAAAGACAGTTGATACAGTCTAAGGTTGCTATATCATATGACTTAATTTGGTTTAAAAAACAATTACATTTGGATAGTTGTCATAACATGTCAAGAAGTGACAGCAGAGTCCTGTTGTGTTACACGATATATTTAATTTCAAACAGCTTTTTCTCATTCTTGTATAATTATTAATTTTACATGCAGTTTTTTTATGTTTTCATAATTAAAGGACTACTATATATATGCTTACTTGCCATATGATATATGCTTACTTTTCAAGACAAAACACATATAAATAATATACTTTACCAGTTATATTTTATTATAATGCAGATCCAAGGCATTGTTTTAATATAAAATATCTCTCTCGCTCTCTCTCTCTTTCAGGGTTTTAAAATAAGGTGTCTTTAAATCTGAGTCTTATATGAAGATATGGAAATCTTAAACTGAGACATATTCAAATTTATCCATCCTATCTTTTAAAAACCTTCGAAATGGAAAAACTTCGATGTTGAATCGAGTTCAGCAGCAGTAAGACATGTGACACCTTTCATATTTGCCTTTTTCTTTGAAGTCCCGCCCTTAGCCTCTCACTGTTTGTTTCGATTGGTCAGAGTCACTTTCAAGCGGCCTACGATTGGACGGTTCAGAAGTCATTCACAGACCCCAGCCAACCGCTTCACAGGAATACGGGCCGCAGCAAACAACAATGGCGTCGCATTTCAGTGGAGTGCTTCAGCTCACGGATCTGGATGATTTTATCACTCCGTCTCAGGTTGAAAACGTGTTTCTGCATGTAACATTTGAAACAGGCACATTATTATCAGTTCGTTTACTTTATATCTATATGATGGGCAAATAACACCGGTCAGCTGACCATAAGCTAAACGCATGTAACATCGTGTAGATAACGATACAGTTTACAAAATGTTTCTGACAAGTTTTTTGATAACGTTAAGTTGTGTAAATACTGTAGATGCTAATTATCAAGGACATTCATTTAGTTAAATCTCCCAAGTCCCGGCCCACTATATTTGTAAGGTCAGATACTGGAAGCTGTAATGTTACACTTCAGCCACATGATTTATATGTAGAAAAAATTATATTACGGTATATCATTATTATAGACTACTCAAAATATTTTTAACACTAATAATTGTAACTAATAATAATAACTAACTAATAATTTAACACTAACCTAACTGAGACTCATCTGTAAGTCGCTTTGGATAAAAGCGTCTGCTAAATGAATAAATGTAATAATTACTGCTAAAGCTGCAGTTCATTAAAAGTCATTGCTGATGTAAGATTTTCTTTTTAAAAGAAGTATCTTATGCTCAACAAATCTGTATTATTTGATTAAAAAAATACAGTGAAATAAATAATAATAATAAAACTGTTTTCTATTTAAATATTTTTTAAATGTAATTTATTCCTGAGATCAAAGCTGAATTTCCATCATCATCACTCCAGTCTTCAGTGTCACATGACCCTTCAGGAATCACTCTCTGAGTTTATATGCTGCTCAAGAAACATTTCTGATTATATATTGCAAACAGTTTCTGTACTTTTTGTGGAAATGATGACACTTTCCAGGATCTTTTGATAAAAGAGAAAAAACGTATCGAATAGAATTTTGCAACATTATTAATTAATTTACTTGCACATTTGTTAAATTCAATTATCGACTAGGCTAAAAGTATTGATTTCCCCCATCTTTCGAATAGTCGTACTGAAATATAATTTCACTGGTGTCCATTTTTCCAATTTATCAGGAATGCGTGAAGCCTGTAAAAGTGGAAAAGAAGCAGGGCAGATCTGTGGCTAAAATCCAGATTGAAGATGATGGCAGTTACTTTCAGGTCCATCAGGCGAGTACAAACGATGCGACTTTGATTTTCAGCCTGCATTGTGGAAGCCCTGTCTGTGTTTCAATCGTCCGATATGCTAAATGAATGCTTGTTCCCCAGGATGGTCAAAGGGAAAAGTTGGAGAAAGCGAAGATAACTCTAAATGACTGTCTGGCCTGCAGTGGCTGCATCACGTCTGCGGAGAGCGTCCTGATCACCCAGCAGAGTCACGAGGAGCTGAACCGCGTGCTGCGTCAAAATAAGGTGCGCGTTACACTAATGCAGCTTCACGCCGAATGAACGTTTCCCCTTCAGCCTGTTTGTGTCTGTGTGAGCAGCAGGTCAGCAGTAGCGAGCAGAAGGTGGTGGTGGTGTCTGTGTCTCCTCAGTCCAGAGCCTCTCTAGCAGCACACTACGCTCTCAGCAGCAGCGAAGTGGCTCGTAGACTCACCGGCTTCCTGAAGAACTTGGGTGAGATTGAGCCCACCAGTCAAAGACACCATCCTGTCTGTATTGAGATCAAAGAAACAGCATGTTGCTCTTTCAGGTGTCCATCACGTGTTTGACACCAGCTTCAGTCGCTCCTTCAGCCTGTTAGAAAGCCAGAGGGAGTTTCTAGAGCGATTCAGACGGAGGGAAGTAGACAAGAAGGCTCTACCGATGCTGGCGTCTGCCTGTCCAGGTAGATGCATCTGTTTTATTATGGGTCCGATATGGATTCATTCTTGTTAAATGATCATTTGTGATTGGTTCAGGCTGGATTTGCTATGCTGAGAAGACTCACGGTGACTTCATCCTGCCGTACATCAGTACGACCCGCTCGCCCCAGCAGATGATGGGGTCTCTGGTCAAGGGCTATTTTGCCTCTCAGAAGGTACTGAACAATAAACTTCTGTTGGTAGAGGGAGAAACGGCCCACGATGCTTTGTGGCAAACATAAAGTCTCACATTAAAAACAAGTATTTTTAGACTTGATTAGAGACCGCTGCATGCTTTATAGTTGTTTTGGTGTAGTTTAAATATATTGTTAATTTATTTGTTATTATAAATCTTTTTGCTCTACTCGCACAAAGCTAATATACTAGTAAACATACTTTTTATTTACATCAAATATTAATACATTAAATTGAGAGACATAATCTCATTCAAAATAAAAGTTGATGTTTACATAATATATGTGCGTGTACTGAGTATATTCATTATTTTTATATAAATACACACACATACAGTATATATTAAGGAAAAATATTTTAGATTCATATACAAAATATTTATATTTGTATGTAATATAAATTATATACGAGTATAAATGTAAATACAAATATTTTAAAAATGTATACGTGTGCATATAAATAATAAATACACACATATAACTATTATTTTGAATGTAATTAAGCCCTATATTAAATAAATTATTATTCCAGTAAACGGCCAATAATCAAGCACATAGAAATCAATTAAGATCAAATGTATTTATTTCTTTTTTTAATTGTTTGATTTAATATTAACAACATAACAGACTATTTTTCAGGTCATTTTTTTTAATTAAATTAGTGATTAGGTTTAATTATGATGCATTATTTGAAGGATATTTTTTATTAAAATATATGTAAATGCAATTTTATATAAGTAAAAGTTCATTAAATATTATTTAACCGCCCCCCCCCCACACACACACTTATTACATTTACGTGTCAGATCAAGATCAAGATGCATTCTGAATCATGAGATATATCAGTGCATTAGAATGAGACTTTGATTCTCCATCTTTTGCTTTGACAGGGTGTCTCACCACAGCAGATCTACCATGTGACCGTGATGCCCTGCTATGATAAGAAACTCGAGGCTTCCAGACCAGACTTCTACCTCAGCGATTACGAGACCAGAGAGGTGGACTGCGTCATCACTTCAGGTGAGGGAATCCAATAGGGTCAAAATCAGGAACTGAAGGAAAAGAAAAGGGTTAGATTATAGCCATGTGTCTGCTTCATAGGTGAAGTTCTGAAGATGCTGGAAGAGGAGAAAGTGTCCTTGAGGGACGTGGAAGTGGCACCTTTAGACACAATGTAAGTTCTTCTGTTTGGCAGTGAAACCCGGCTAGCACTTGTGACTCATCTGACTGTGAATGTGTTTCAGATTCAGTAACATATGTGGAGAGGAGCTGCTGCGTCACGCAGGAAGTGGATCAGGAGGATACCTTCATCACATCTACAAACATGCCGCCCAACAGCTGTTTGGGATTGAAATAGATGAACTCACTTACAAGACAATGAAGTATGTCTGAACACGGCAGTATTGTTACAAAGATCCCAGATCTCTTGTTCCTTCACCACTGATAAAAAATCTTTTGGCTCTGTAGATTTTCTTTTAAAGAAATTTAAACATTAAATGTATCTAAAAGACTTTCATGTTGTTACAGAAGATCACCATTTCATAAAAAAATTGCTGTTCTATCTATAAATCAAAGAATACTGGAAAAAATCTTTCAGCATTGATAATAATCAGGTTTTTAAATGTGTATCAAATCAATATATTAGGATGATTTCTGAATCATCTGAAGACTGAAATAATGATGCTGAAAATCCAGCTTTACCATCACAAGAATAAATTACGTTTTGTCACATTAAAATACACGACTTTTATGTAATGTAGTATTAACAGTTTTTCTGTATTTTTGATCAAATAAATGCAGCCTTGGCGAGACTTCTTTCAGAAATATAAAAAAAAAATCTTACTGACTTTAACTAGTGTAAAGAATTTATTGATATTTACTGTAAATAATTAATATTCATTTTATTAAATAATTTTAAAAGTGTTAGATCATGCTACTATGATTTCTAAAGCCAATATAATTGTTTTCATTAATGCTTAGTTCTTCTAAAGAATCGTTTTGACTAGAAATTCCTAGGAAGTAGTTTTGAAACGACCGATTATATGAATTATATGACCGTATAATAATTAATATGACAGTCGTTTGGCTTGTAGTATTAACATCTAATAAATGACTCAACCATGATGATACTACAGTACTGGTGATTTAAGGAATAATGCATCACTTTTCACATTTTATTTAAAGAGAATAAAAAAATTCTTAAAAATAATTAATTTTTTTTAACTGTTTTTGTTCACCATAACACTTCCAGAAATACCTATAGTGCTACTATAGTTTATTGGTCACGTCTCATTTTTTGATTTGTCTCTGTTCCCTCCCCCTAAAAAAAAAAAAAAAAAGAAACAAAGACTTCCAGGAAGTCACTCTAGAGAAGGACGGTCAAGTTCTGCTGCGGTTCGCTGCCGTCTACGGCTTCAGGAACATCCAGAACCTGGTGCAGAAGCTGAAACGTGGAAAGTCACCTTACCACTTTGTCGAAGTGATGGCATGTCCGTCAGGTCAGAAGTGACACCCATAAGTGCTTAAAAACCTTCTTTTTGTAAACTTCCTGCTACCTCTCAACACATGCCATGTGATGCCTCCATGTGAGAAAAAGTGTTGCTTTTTAACATCAATGATGGAAAATATGACTATTTCACTTTTGTAGAATTACATGTTGCTTTCAGAGGTTTTTCGTAGGCATAGAGTGAAATTCTCTGGGCCACGGTTTTGTCACTGTTGAATTTGGATAATATTCTGATAATGTTCTCTAGAATGATATCTGTTCCAAATTTGCTTAACCTATTAATGGTAGACCGTAAAGAGACTTTGGGTTGTGTTCTGCAGGATGTCTGAATGGTGGCGGTCAGCTGAAGCCTTCATCAGATCAAACTAACAAAGAGCTGCTGCAGCAGGTGGAGGAGCTGTACCACGGTGAATGTGCCTCGGTGCCAGAGCAGGACTCACGAGTGGCTGAACTCTACCAGAGCTGGTTCGAGAGCGTGGGACAGGAGAAAGCCAGACAGCTACTGCACACGCAGTACCACGCCATAGAAAAAAACACCAGTGGACTCAGTATAAAGTGGTGAGGAGCCAAGAGACACTGTTTCTTTGCCTTCTGATAAATGTTTGACGAAGTCGAGTTAAACTTTAACAAGTCAAGTTAAACTTTAAGGTGCATTTGACACTACACCAGCTAAACACTTATAGATATGCAATTAGAAAATGTGATTTTTGTTTGATAGGACAGATGAAGTTATATTTCCTGCAAGTATGCTTCTATAAAGTATCCGCTGAAAAAGGTTGAGGTCAAGCTGGTCTTTATGTGTCTTATAGCAGTAGGCAATTTTTCTGCGTCCATGGATGTTTCTTTGTGTTGTTTCTTTCTTTCTTGGATTTGTGAGTTTGTTTCTTTGAAAGTGTTGATGGCAAAGAAAATGCAGTAGATGTTACTATGTAGTATGCACTGAAAATTATACCTTTTCTTCTTTTTTTAAATATTCTTTGATTTATGATGATAATAAATATATGTCATTCCATGAATGTAATTCTATTTATGGAGAAAATAAACTATAAATATATTTTAATTCTATTGATTTATACACACACACACACACACACACACACACACACACACACACACATTTATATACTGTATATGAGATGGTTTTATTTTTTTCATTAATATAGGTATTTTGATTGTTTTTTTTAATGACCAAAACAAAAAAACGTATTACATATTAAATTTGAAGTATTAAATTAGTCTGGATATTGCTATTTTTATTTATTCTTTTCATTGATATGTGACATTTAAAACAGTAATTTCATACTTTGAATTCTTATAATTTTATTACGTATGCACAATTGTTTTTAATCTTTTGGTAATTCAACCGGTTCAAGAACGTTGGAAGACTTTTATTGCAACAAGAAATTTCATAATATTGTTTTATACAAAATAAGGTAATAAAACAACACATCATTAATCAAGATTGTAGCTGGATTTATGAAAAAAAAAACAGCTATGTCAGTTTACATTAAGACTTTATTTATTTCAAGCACTATAATTATAATTAATAACATCTGTTATTTTTCATGACAAAAAGTGCAAGTTCAGCTGAAATAATAACTGGATAAGCTAAAACAAGGCGAAAAGCTGAAACCAGTCTACAGTGTTCAATCATTTCTACATTCAAAATCATTCAGAGACTTCAGAATATATAATATAATCTTGCTGAACACCTCGCTTTGTTCATAACATCTTAAAAATAATTACTTTTCATTTACAAAATAAATTGCACATTTAGACAAACATTTCGAAATAGAACTAGAATTTAACCACATCACATTGGTTCATGGCCAGTATCTTCCCAAAATCTGAAAATGTCCAAAACAAAACCTGCGTAACCTTACGTAAATACAATTGTGCCTACAAAACGTTTTCTCTAAATGCGAATCAATGGCATAAATGTATTCATGAACATCTTTGTTTGATCTATTGCTTGCAGCAATGTTTTAAACAACATTGTTTTACAGGTTAACAATCCCGTGTATTGCTCACTGAAGACGATACGCTTCCTTAAAGAAAAGACATGGAAGTGACAAACCAGCTCAATGATTGTGCTTTTGCTTTTTTTAGTTTCTGCATGTCCTGCTATTGTTAGTCAAGTGATGAGCAGATAAGCGTAGTGGTGATGATGAGCATCGCAAAGCTCAATTCTTCGGGACTTTAAAGGCGTCCTTCTCCTTACGGATGCTTCTCATGGCTTCAATCGGGTCACTGGTCCCAGCATGCTCTTGTACTGACTTCTCTCTGAAGTGCAAACACAAAGTATTCATTTTAAGTTAATTTGTGTAATGGTGCAAGAGGGTTTATAATATAATATGATGTACGGTCAGGAATTATTTCTCATACCTCACTCTCATGAAGGGGTTAAATGTGAACTCCTCCGCCACCGTAGAGGGAATGGTTGGCTCTCCGTTATCATATTTTTCCTAAGCAGTGTAAGAAAAGGTAATTCAAACACTAGCGCTATGATCATATTAGTGAATGCATGTTAAAGAAGAGTTAATAACCTTAGCCCATGATAACTTTTTCAGGATGGCCTCGTTATTTGGCTCAACATGCCGTGCAAACTTCAGATTATTGATGGTGTACTCGTGACCGCAGTATACACGCTGAAACAAAAGCAAACTGTGACTTCAGAACAAGGGACTTTTGATGACCTAAAACATCTTTTTCAGTGACTGAAAGATGTTTAAAGAGTTCAATAGCGTTTACGATTTAAGAATCGCTAACTTTTTAAAGCACTAGGGCAGAGATTTTCTGTTTACCGTCTCTGGAGGAAGACGGCCTAAAACATCGATCAGGTTTTTGTACATCTCATCAGCGGTACCCTCGAAAAACTTCCCACAGCCAGCCATGAAGAGAGTATCGCCTGTTTATAATGTGACGAACATGACAAAAAAACTAATGTCAGACTGTCGAATTGTTGCTTTATTCATTATAGACACATTCAAGTCATTAAACGTGACATTAAAGACATTTATAATGTTACAAAAAAAAAAACATTTCTGATTTAAAGTAATGCTGTTCTTTTGATCTTTCTATATCAAAGAGTACTGAATGGATCCCGCTTTTCACAAACATATGAAGCAGCACAACTGTTTTCAACATTGATAATAATCAGAAAATCAGCATATGAGAGTGATTTCTGAAGGATCATGTGACTCCTGGAATAACGATGCTAAAAAAATCCATCAAAGGCATTACATTTGAAAATATATAAATAATAGAGCACAATTATTTTACAGTTTAATGCATCCTTGCTGAATAAAAGTGTTCGCTTTTTTTAGAATTATTAAATTTTAATTAAAATTAAAATCGTACAACTTTTGATTAGTGGTGTATATAAACGATGTCTTACCTGTAAACACTGCTGGGGGTTCAGTGCTGTTTTCTTTAGTTACAAAATAGCAGATGTGACCTCTGGTGTGACACGGCGTGGACAGACACTTCACATTCAGAGAGCCCACCTGCAATAATCACAACAATAACTTGACAGCATTCTATTCTTTGAAATAGAAATCTTTTGTAACATTATAAATGTCACTTTTGATCATTTGAATTCATCCTTGCTGAATAGAAACTTTAAATCACACACAAAAAAAATCCACACTATCCAGTAGTATATATATATGATATTAATCAGCCTTACTTTGAAAGTGTTGTAGTGAGTGACTTTCTGAGTTAAAGCTCCCACTCGGTCATCTCCGCCGTACACTGTCAGTCCCGGCATGAGCTTCACCAGCTTCTCATTACCTCCTGCATGATCCCTGCAAGTTACAAAACAACTTCTGTCATATCAGTGCATACAGACTACATACGTACATACAGACATACATACATATATAAAACATAGAATGACTGTGGTTTGTTCCAGGTGTGACTCACCAGTGATGGTGGGTTGTCAGGACTGTTTTGAGCTTCACGCCATGCTTTTTGACTGCATCTACAACCTGAGACGGATGACAATTACAAATCTATTGTATAGTCAGTAATGTGTGATGCGCACAGTGACATTTTCTTACTTTCTGAGGCTCCACTGGATCGACTATGGCTGCTTCCTTCGTGTCTTCATCGATGAGGAGGTACATGTAGTTGTCGGTGAGCGCGGGCAGCAGTTCTACCTTCATGTCGCTCTGTTCCACCAGAGAGGATTTCCTGAGAGAGGAGTCAAACAAGGCTGTGGGAACTAGAAAACAGAGGTCCACGATCAGTAAAAGCTCCAGCGTGAATAACACATTGTGCATTACCGTACCTCAAATTTTGTATGCTTTTATATACTTTCTGGCTGGTAAAAGCTGATCATTTATGGTCATAAGTTGGTTAACGATGGCGGCTCACCTTGTTATAAATTCAAATTGTTTTTTTTTTATATATGTACTATATATATATATATATATATATATAATATATATATATATATATACACACACACACTAAAATAAGTAATATTGTGGAATATTATAACAAAAATATTACTACAAATTGAAAATAATGATCTGATGATCCTTCCGAAATCAGTCAGTGATGCTGATGTGATGCTCAAGTTTTGATTTGATGCATTTTGTATTATTATAAGTGTTAAAAAAGTTGTGCTGCTTCACATTTTTGTGAAAACTGACTTTTTTTTTTAATTCTTTCATTTTTAAATAAACAGTTTAAAAGAAAAGCATTTATTTGAAATATAAATACTGTGTGACATTATAAATATCTGCACTGTAATGAACGGTAGTGTATCTACAATTAAATACATTCGTCTAAATGCAAAATCGTGCCCACTGGTGTGCGTTTTGATCTTAACATCAGAACATGTAGAGATCAAATCATAATCTGCCTAATTGATCTCTGAAAATAAATACATATCTATTATGCCCAATGTTTTGATGATGGGTCATTCTCTCCATATTGCATCTATGCAATACTGTAAAAGATTATATATGGCATATTATTGCAATGCACCCCTATTAATATCACACAAGTGAGAATTAAGAAATCTTTGATAAATTGTTCGGAACTATCAATTGCACGTACAACGCTGAAAAAAAAAACAGAAACCCCGCAGTGTTTACAATTGCTTCTCTCCTCCTAACGCACGACATGTTAAGTGTTGCATTCTGTATAATGTGTATATAATGCGATCATTGTAATCGTGCATCGCATACATGCAACATGTCGTGCTCGATGACGTATTTCAACAGCCAAGATGATGTAACTCTACTCTGACTCAAAACTCAACTAGATCTCTACTAGATAAAAACGTTGACTCCAATCGTTCTTTGACAGCGCTGACATATCGTTACATATCGATAGGCAGGTAATTATGATCATGCACGAGTAAAGATCCTCGTGTAAACATACCAAATTTGCGCGTGACAGCTCCGAGGACACCGAGAGCGCAGGCACTCGCCGCCAGCGACCTGAACCACATATCAGGACTTCAGCTGTCTGACACTACAGTCAGCAGCACGGGGAGGAGGTGCAAAGTCTGCTTTACCGTGCAAATCAGCCCACTTTTTAACTTTGACCTCTCGTTTAACCAATCCAAAACCGGCGAGTGTCGTACGCGAGTGTCGCGCTTGCTGCTGTAATGCGCGATGTATTTATGGTTATTTACGACTTCTACTATAGTGAAGGCGACCTACTTCATATTCAAAAGTCAAGTTTTTTTTTCTTTTTTACTGAATATTCCATTACTGTTAAGTGCAAGGTAATTACAGCATGCATCTACATACGACAGCTCTATAACATTAAAATTTGAATAAAAGACAAAGACATATGAGGGACGAAATATGTCACAAATATATTATTGAAATTGATTTTTTACCAGTTGTTTTTTGTTTTGTTTACTTTTCCCCATTTTTTCAAATAGTTTTGTTAACGGCCCTTGCAACTGGAGTCCCTAACAAAACAAAAACAAACAAACAACATAGGAGACATGGTAAAGTAAATCGAAATAAACCGTATAACTAGTTATAAATCGAACCTTTATTATTACTATTATTATTTTTTTTATTATGCATTGCAATTGTGTACAAAATTAGTACAGACACATACGTCTCACACTTATGAAAAAAAGGAAAAAGGTATACAGTAAAAAACAACAACAACAACAACAACATCAACAGCATAAACATAAAAACAATATATATATATATATATATATATATATATATATATATAGCACAACTTCATTAATATTTAATAACGCAGCTCTTGCCATTGGGCAGGTTTCAAGAACGTTAGCGAGACGTAATTAATATTCAGAAGCTAAGCCTTCTCTTTAGTAGAATTCTTAATTTCGCTTTCGGGTTTAGCAGTTTTAATAGTTGTGGTGAAAGAGTTCAGAACGAATAATGTCTTCTGGTCTGAATTACACACAATTGTTTCTTGTTCGTTTTATTTTCACTAGATAATTCCCCCGGTCCTAACCGCCCTCCGTTATCGAGCGACCAAAGGTCATTTTATTTCCGGTTGCAGGTCTCACTGCCTGGTGTTGGTCTCTAAAATGAGCGCAAGGAATATCGCTCGCTTTTGGGAATGGGGAAAGAAAATAATATGCGTCGGGAGAAACTATAAAGATCACGCCATCGAGCTCAAAAATGCGATTCCTAGCGAACCAGTGCTTTTCCTGAAGCCCCCGTCTGCTTACGTCAGGGAAGGGTCTCCTATCCTGCTTCCCTTCTACACCAGCAGCCTCCACCATGAAGTCGAGCTGGGGGTGCTGATTGGTCAAGGAGGAACTGCCATTCCTCAGTCTTCAGCCATGGATCATGTGGCTGGATACGTGTTATGCCTGGACATGACAGCTCGGGACGTTCAGGACGAATGCAAGTCCAAAGGTCTTCCATGGACCCTGGCCAAAGCTTATAACACCTCATGTCCCATCAGTGACTTCATTCCCAAGGAGAAGATCCCAGACCCGGGAAACATCAACCTGTGGTTGAAGGTGAATCATATTGTGAAACAGAATGGAAGCACATCCCAGATGATCTTTTCCATCCCGTATCTTATCAACTACATCAGCCAGATCATCTCTTTGGAGGAAGGTGATCTCATTCTCACTGGGACCCCTAAAGGAGTGTCAAGTGTCCAGGAACAAGATGAACTTCAAGCTGGGATTGATGGCATTGTGACTATGACGTTCAAAGTGGATCGAAAAAGTTGATTTAAATTAGAATTGAAGACAATTTGCTGCAAAGCACAGCCATTGCAATAGCAGTTACACAATGATTTTAAAGTCAGTAGAACTGGAAACAGTGTATGATGTTTTTTTATTTTCTAAATAATTTTTTTAATATTTTTTGGAAATCTTGTGCCATTCTCTTTCTGTAAAATTATTTGAGGTTGATTGGCTTTATTTGAACCGCTGGTCTTATAAGTTATGACAGGTCACATTTACATTTTATCAGGTCTAAATGTTCTTTAATCAGAGCAGCTTTGTTTTACTCACCTCAGATTGACTAGGTTATTGACATATGTGACCCTGGACCATTAAACCAGTCATAAGGGTCTTTTTTATTGAATAAATAAGCTTTCCATTAGTGTATGGTTTGTTAGGATAGGAAAATATTTGGCCAAGATAGAACTTTTTGAAAAACTGGAATCTGAGAGTGCAAATATTGAGAAAATCGTCTTTAAAGTTGTCCAAATGAAGTTCTTAGCAATCAAAAATTAATCAAAAATTTAGTTTTGATATATATACAGTAGGAAATTTACTAAATATCTTAATGGAACATGATTTTTGGCATAAAAGAAAAATAAATAATTTTGACCCATACAATGTATTGTTGGCTTTTGCTTTGAATATACCTGTGCTGTGGTCCAGGGTCACATATATGGTTTATCATTTACAGAAAGAAACATGAAAACAGCAGCCCCAGTCTCACATTATGTAGAAAAATCTGCATGTTGCACTTTTCTTGAGTAATGATACTTGAATAATAACACGGTACATGGTTTAAGCTCAAGGAGGTCTATAATAGTAGCCAAAATTTGTTAACTGTTATTAGCCATTTGTAATTGTTGCATAGGTTGCATAGGTTGCTTTTATTGACCTCTAGACTATGTACTTTCAAAGTATCAACATGCTCCATTACATTTTCATTCTCACAAACAATTTATTTAGTAACCCCATTTAAAAGAAGATCTTCACTGAGGATTTTAGACTTTGTACATCTCTTGGGTTTAATGTGTAACAGCAGAAATATCCAAAAGTTTACATGCAGCCAAGATTTAGTGATTGAAATCTCTGCAGTGACTGAAACGGTGATCTACAGTACAGTCGTTTGCATCTTTATATTGTTCTAAATATGCTATTGGATAAATTAGTTCAAGAGGTAAATGTACTAAACAATATCTAAAAGATTATCTACATGACCAAGTGGGGCAGCAGAAATGATTAAATCACCACTTGTGATTCTCATGTTATCAAGTAACCAAATGATTTCCTTTAAAAGGTAACTACTGATAAGATCCTTTAAAAGTTTGGGGTCAGTAAGTTTTTTTATATATATATATATATATATATATATATATATATATATATATAAAATTTTATTCAGCATACAAATGATTTCTAGTTCAAATCAATACTCTTCTTTTGAACTCTAAAGAAGAAGTATCATGGCTTTCCAGAAGAATATGAAGCAGCACAACTGTTTTCGACATTGATAATAATAAGAAATGTTTTTTGAGCATCAAATCAGCATATTAGAATAAAATGATTTCTGAAGGATCATGGAGTAACGATGCTGAAAATTCAGCTTTGCATCACAGGAATAAATTACATTTTAAAATATATTATTTTAAATTGTAATAATATTTCAAAATATTACTTTTTTACTGTACTGTACTTTTCGATCAAATAAACACAGCCTTGGTGAGCATAAAAAGAGACTTCTTTCAAAACATTAAAACATCTTACTGACCCCAGACTTCTGTACAACATCTGGCTCTTCTGTTCCTCATTCTTGACTGTGGAAGAAAACAAGAGGGTCATACACAAATCAAACATATTAAAAATATTTTTATTTATATTTTATAAATCACTTTATTATTATTTACATCTGATTTAGTTTTATAATGTACAACCTTTATGTATCCAGTATCATATGAGTGCAACGACGACATCTACTTGTAGAAAGATAAAACAGCATCTATAACCTTTCACCTTCAACCTGGCTGTTTACAAACGAATCGTCGAGATAAAATACTGTTTTTAACGGATTAATTGCATATTTGTTTTATCAAAACGATTAGAATTCAATCAAATCAAAGCCATTTTCGCTCAGTTTATTCCATAGACAGTAGGTTTATTCGTCGCAGTTTGGTGACCTTTCTCGCCATGTTGTGAGAAGCGCGCATGCGCACTGTGGAGGAGAGCGACGGCAGCTTGAGGTCGATTAAAGGATTTTTGAGACTTGCTTTGCAATTAATGGTCGAAAATGCCGAAAGATCACGATAAAGATGTGTATCCAGAGCCTTCCAGTCGGACCCCGGTGGAGGATAGAAAGTCGCTTCTGCCGAATCCAGCTTTAATACTGTCGAAGCTCTTCTACTACTCGGTGGATCTGCCAGTGACTACATTCAGAGGTGAAGCGCCTCCACTCTAGTGCATCTGATACTGCTTGTTTACACATGCTTATTCATCCAGTCTGAGATATAGTAACCCTTGAATTGTCAAAGGCAAATTATGGAGATGCATTTGTGTTTTAACCTTTGTATTACTCACACTTACACTTTGCGGCATGTGCAAGTGTCCATGAGTCCATGTTGTTTAATATCAGACACAAACGTTTAACCCTTATGTTAAGTTGCATCCGTTTTTGAGTTATGAGTATTGGAAATATTCGCTAAACTATTTAGAGTTTTTTTTTTTTTGATTGGTTCCGTGTGTTTTTTGTAATAGCAATGCATGTTAGTTTAGTTTCATTTATTGTCTTATCAGAATTCAAGAAATAGTTTATTGAAGAAATAGTCTACCCCAAAATATGCGGAAAATGTACTCCCGCTCAGACCATCCAAGGAACAGATTCGGAGAAAAATGTACCAATGCATCACTTGTTCACCAATGGATCCTCTGCAGTGAATGGGTCCCGTCAGATTGAGAGTCCAAACATCTTATAAAAACATCTACAAGTAATCCACATGACTCCAGTCCATCATATTGTGAAGTGGAAAGCTGCGTGTTTGTAAGAACCAAATCCATTGAGGAGTTTTTGACTATAAACCAACATTTCTAGCGAGTCCATAATCCTTAATAATTTTTCTTCTAGTGAAAACATTCATACCCTGTTGTCCTCCCACATCAAAATCCACCAACATATTTGTTTAGATCTGTCTTGCACTGTTTTCTGTTCTTATAGACAGTGCTTGATCTGTGCATATTTCCCTGCTGATTCAGACGACACATTTTATACCGGAGAAAGCAATATTTTAGAGGATTTGTATTTTAGCTGGTGTTAAGTTAAAAACATCTTGATGAATTTGTTTGATATAAACAAAGCTTTTTGCTTCATTAGACATTAATTTATTATCTGGAGTCATGTAGATTAATTTAGTTTATTTTAATCCGCTGTTTAATCACCTCTCATTTTGACGGCACCCATTCACTCCAGAGGATCCGTTGCTGAGCAAGTGATGTAATGCTGAATTTCTCCAAATCTGTTCCCATGAAGAAACAAACTCTTGGATGGCCTGAGAGTTTCCAGCTAATTTTCATTTTTGAGAGTACCATTCCTTTAATGACTCAAACGAAATGACAACCAAAGTCTGCTTGGCTTGTAATTCACGAGCTTTATTTAATTGCCCTGCTTCTTGATCTACCAGACGTCATCGAAGGCATCCAGAGTGGGAAGAAGTCTCACTACTACCATCAGAAGTTTCGCCGTGTTCCTGAGCTGACTCAGTGCCAGGAGGGAGATTATGTGTGCTATTATGAGGCCGAGATGCAGTGGAGAAGAGACTAGTATGTTGCTTCAGAAGGCCTTGTAGTACTATATCATTAGGCATTGCAGTACATAATAAGGTATTTTTTTTGTCTGCAGTAAGGTGGATCAGGAGATCGTGAAGGTGATCCAGGAGCGTCTTCGGGCCTGCCAGCAGCGTGAGGGTCCCAGTTACAGCCAGAACTGTTATAAAGAATTGCAGCAGTTTGAGCAAGTTTCCAAGGCCTTTCAGTCACGCTGTGAGTATCATGTCTGGTAGAAATCTTTTTCATTTGCTATTAGCAGTGTCGTTTTAAATACATTCAATATATAACACAACGGGAGCAGGTCAGTTGTACTAGATGTTGCCTACAGTGCTTTTAAGTTGACAAGGAAATCAAAAGCGTTTATAGAAATGTCCACAAGTTATTTTTAATATCTTTAATTCTTCTAGATGGGGATCTTGGTGCGTACGCTAGCGGACGAAAGTGTCTGATGAAACAGAAGGAGAGAATGATGGCAGAGCAACAGCAGGCATAAACCTGTACAGCTCTCCTTGGGCTTTTCTATGTCACTCTCTCTCATCTGTGTTTCAAAGTGTACAATAAAGCTTATTGGAAAGTGACTTCTCTGTAGCTGTTGTTATTTAATGAACAAGTCAGTTTCAGAGAGGTTATTACTACTTAGATGACTTTTCTGTTATTACTACTGTATTTTTATTCACATTTTTCCTTCTGTTTAATATCAATTGTGTTATTTATAAATGTTGCCAACATTTTAAAAAACTTTGATATGTAATGGCTTATTGCCATTTGCGGCTCAAAGTCTATAAATCACGATACACTTTTCTATAAATATCATTTGTTCCAGCCAAGTTCAGATTTGGTTTCTGATGTACTGAAATCAGTGGCAGCTATTGGACAGCAGGTACACATTAAAGGGATAGTTCATCTCAAAATAGATAAAAAAAGATTTTATCTGTTTACCCCCAGAGCATCCAAGATGTAGGTGACTGTTTTATCAGCAGAACACAAATGAAGATTTCTATGTCCAACCGTTGCAGTCTGTCAGTTAATGGGCGTTTATGAGACTGATAATCTGCAACGAGTTAAAGTTATAAATCTAGTTAAAAATCTTAGTTTGTGTTCTACTGAAGAAACAAATTCACCTACATCTTGGATGCCCTGGGGGTAAGCAGATAAACATCAAATTTATTTTTTTGGGTGAACTATGCTTTTAACATTGCACAAAGAGGGTTTACTTAACTCATTTAATCCCAAATTTTCCCAGACATGAAGATATGCAAATGATGTGTCATTAGTAGCCCTTTGAAATAATTATTTTTTTAAATTATTTTTGGAAAAGTGTGTGAAAAAATATGTTTTATGTCGGTGGGATACTGTGTGTACTGAAATAACATATTTAAGTAAGAGTTAGGTTAGATGTCTAGATAGCGATTTTAAACTGTTTGATCACATTCTAGTTTACTATTCTGCATAAAAAAACTTATGCAAAATTTACAGGAGCATGAGATTAAAAAAAAAAAAAGTTTACTTTTTTTTTTGTAAAATATATTTTTTATAATAATGCTTAGAGTATTACAACATTGTAAATTTTTTGTAACATTTGAATTTTTAATTTAGTGAAATATTTTGTCACTGAAACTGTATTGTAATTTTCACTAGCAACTGCAATTAGATTTATATATTGTATATCCAAGTCCTGTCACTATTGTGATCATTTTTACTCATTCTGACCACACTCAGCAAAACTAAATATACGTGAATGCATATATTTATACTAGACACCCTAAAGATCACGTGTACCAAACATCTTTGTCATATATTTGTTCACACTTTACTAGCCTTTAGTTTTGGAGCTTTGATGGAGCCCTCATCTTCTCAAGGTGCAAACATTAAGTAAACTGCTCTGGTCATGTGACTATTTGAGACCCTTTATTTTTTCCATGTTTTGCAGGAAGTACACCAACACATCATTAAGGTTTTTAGAACTTTATAAATGAAAACCTTTTTACAGTCACCATTGTGACCAGTGGGATTAAACCCTGTTTTTTTGTCTATGGATTAAACTAGTTAAGCAAACAAACAGTACAACAAATATTGAATTAACAATCATTCCTTTGTGTGTATGTATATATATATTAAATTAAGGGTTTAATGTCTTTCAGTAATAACTCAAAAGGGAATCAAAGCTATGCTTTGCTGCATTGTTACTACAAATGTTTAAAACCCCTTCAGCTATAGACAACATAGCAATTCTCTTGGTAATTATAAAACACACGAGAACTTTAATTTGCCCACTTTGTTGGGACAGTTTTGGGCATGTAAATCAAAGAGTTCATAAATCATTTGCTTTCAGAATGTCAAACAACAGACCACAGACTGAAAGTTGGTTCTTTTTCTGGACTTTTATTTCAATCCATTGTACAAAGTTTAGGAGGCTGGCTGTGGAGCTCCCTGAGTCCTCTGAACAGAGACCCTGGTGTGAGTCTTGGCCAGATGATCAGTGAATTCCTGAAACAGAACGGACACTTCAGTTTCAACAACACCACGATGCATTTGTGAACAGGAACAATGTGTGAAAATACATTACCTGGTAAGGAGACTTGGTAAACACTGTCTCCTTCCAGAGATCAGGGGTCAGGTAGCTGTACGTCTTTGAGATCGCGTCGAAGGTGGCCTTGGCTGCGATGAGAAAAGACATCGTCGAAATGCTCAAGCGTGGACTTTTATATCCTGAAACACTGGTGTTCAAATGAAAGACCCTTACCAAAGTTGCCCAGAGTGGCAGTGCAGCCCCTGGCCGAGGTGTAGCAGTCATCGATACCGGCCATCATCAGCAGTTTCTTGGGCACGGGAGCGGACACAATGCCAGTACCACGGGGAGCGGGAATTAGACGCACCAGGACTGAACCACAGCGACCGGTCACCTGAGCAGACACATGCTCGGCCATTAAAAACCTTCCCAAACAAAGTCAAACGGTGCGAGAAACCATGTTTGAAGACTCACTTTGCATGGCACGGTGTGTGGTTTCCCGATCTTGTTCCCCCAGTATCCTCTTCTGACGGGAATGATGGACAGCTTGGCCAGGATGATGGCGCCCCGGATAGCGGTCGCTACCTCTTTGGAGCACTTCACTCCCAGACCAACATGGCCATTGTAGTCACCAATAGCAACAAAGGCCTAGAGGATTGAGAAACATGAACCATTAACAATGATTGTTAAAATTAGAGGGAACCTGACTATTATATAACCCTCAGGAAGTAGGAAGTGTCACCTTAAACCTGGTGCGCTGACCAGCCCTGGTCTGTTTCTGGACAGGCATGATCTTCAACACCTCATCTTTCAGCGCTGAGCCCAGGAAGAAGTCGATGATCTCGGACTCCTACAGGACAGAAACACAACAACCTTTCACAAAAACCAAAGCATGTCACCTTGTGGAGGTTTTTTGGTAACTTTAAAGTCACAATGAACTAGAAGTAACGGCTATTCAGTCATTTTGTGTGGTTACATGCATCTAAATTTAAAAGACACTTGGAAAAACAACTTGTAGGACAAGGACTGGGTTATGTGCATCAGCACACTGAATTTTAGACTTGACTTTTTTAAAGCATGTTGAATTGTTTAAGCACATTTAGAATTTAGATATTTTGCCAACTTTACCTTGATGGGCAGAGAATACAGGTAGATCTCCTCCAGGGTCTTGATCTTCATGTCCTTCACCAAACGACCGAGTTTGGTCACAGGCACCCACTATATGAAACAGAAATCGTCCATTAGTTAATCAACACTGACTACAACTACACATCTTTTAAACTGTTGGACAGCTACTTACACAGTATTGAGAGAACATGCAGTAAAGACAAGATAAAAGACCAACATAACATTACATGGTGTATAAGAGAATGCATTTAATAGAATACTGTTTGATGCACATCTAGAAACAGTCACAGAACAGGAGCTGGGTTTGGCTGTACCTCCTTGTCCTCAGACTTTCCTCCGCGGGCCCCGCGTCCTCTTCCGCGGCCCCTGCCTCGACCACGACCACGACCCCGGCCACCGGTGCCGAAACCCCCGCGAAAACCTCCTCTACCACCGGCGTCGTCCGCCATTTGCTGTAAGACACGAAAAAACCGTCAATTCACGAACAAGTGACTTGAATGTCAGAAACATGATAAAGACAAACGCACGTGTATCTCAACACCCGTTTACAATCGCCTAACATGACATTTAAGCCAACATAGACTTCATAGCCAACAAGTGTGTATATGAAATTGAGTAATTAATAAGAATTGTTTAAGTATATTAAGAATAAATTGCTAGCTACATCAGTGCCCCGCCATTTTTGAGACCATCTAACGTTACTTAAAATTGCTCTAAAAATAACCCATTCGCTTAATTCACAAGATTCATTTCGCGATCATAGTGTTACTTAGACGCACACAGACATCTTCTACACAAATGAAGCGTTTTTATCTCGCGATGTCGGAGATGTTGACAGATGTTGTTCGGCAAATACGGATGCCCGTGCTCACTTACGTGATGTGTATGCAGGAAGAAGAAGGCCATACGAGAGTTCGCGGAGTATTTATGCAAGCGCAAACATCGCGATATTTGATCACAGCCGTGATAATGACGACCACTAGTGGCAGTCGAGACGTCTTTTCTTTATTTGGACAAAATTTTAGAAGCAGAAAAGCTAAAAAGACCTATGAGGCACTATGTTACTTTAATTTGGTTAATATATTTGGCTCAAGAACGAGTCAATCGTTCATTCGTTATCTGGCTCGGCTCAGTGTTCATCTTCAGTTCTCTCTTCACAGCAGTTCAGTACTGTTTGAGTAAATGAATTACTTCGGGATATTGGTTTGTTTTAACTCAGAGGGAATGTCAGCCACATTAAAAAAGTTAACAGCTTAAGTCATTTGTGGATTAATGCGTATTGGAGACGCGAACCGTTTCAAACGATTCATTTCAATTTGGTGAACTGGTTCAAAAAGATCCGGTTACATCGAATGATTCGTTTGCGAACCGGATATGACAAACTGCAGTGTTTTGAAATCTCACAACAGACCCGGAACAGAAGACAATGCTGAATAAAGTCGTAGTTTTTGCTATTTTTGGACCAAGATGTATTTTCGATGCTTCAAAAAATTCTAACTGACCCTCTGATGTCACATGGACTACTTTGATGATGTTTTTCTTACCTTTCTGGACTTGGACAGTATACCGTACACACAGCTTCAATAGAGGGACTGAGAGCTCTCGGACTAAATCTAAAATATCTTAAACTGTGTTCCAAAGATAAACGGAGGTCTTACGGGTTTGGAACAACATGAGGGTGAGTTATTAATGACATAATTTTAATTTTTCTGTGAACTAAGCCTTTAAGGAGCAGGTAATTGTCAGCGCACCATGTGGCCAAGTGCTGTACCTCTTCCCTGTAGGCAGTCTCATCATTGTCACTGATGAGGCCAATCACTGTGGTGTCGTCTGCAAACTTAATGATGGAGGTGACTTTTTAAAAACAAGAACGTCCTGACACGTGTAAATTATGATGGTCTAAGGTTGTGCTGAATCTTCTGCTAGTTCTTACCTGAGACTTTTAAAGTGGTTCCCTATCCGATTGCCTGCGCCCCATTGTGAGCCCCATCCAGCAGAGCTGCTGCACAGTTATAAACCCCAGAGTCTGATGGTTCTGATGGTCTGACTGGTTCTCCAGTGTGTATTTCCATGAGTGGCTTTTCAAATCAAGCTGGTAGTGAAAGTCTTTATAAGAAATGGCAAAAAAAGAGGGAAAAAAAACTAAATTAACTGAATTAAATGTGAAATTTTGAACACTAAAATATAACTTTCTTTTAAAACACTCAAACAATCTTTATTTACTTTACAACAGTTTTTACTATGTATAAGAAGTTAAGATAGCTTTAAAAATGCATTAGTGGGCGTGGCCAGAGTCGCATGAACTACTATTCCCAGAATTCATTGTGGTTTCAGTTGGCCACGTCATGTCCAGCGGCCACGTCGCCCCTCGTTCGCCATATTTCGTGGAGGAATGCTCTGGAGGAGAGCGGCATTGAGCCGGTTCACAGACATCGCACTCGCCCCGAGCTTTCTTTCACACCACTAAACCCAGCCAGAGAGAGAAAGACATCATGAACATCTTCAGGCTGACCGGAGACCTGTCTCATCTGGCTGCCATCATCATCCTGCTGCTCAAGATCTGGAAGACCAGGTCCTGCGCAGGTGAGCTAACGTTAAACTCGCACGAGAACACACTTTCCTCATACGTGTCATTCTCAATATGTGTATTAACGAATGATAGAGGAGACTTTAGGCTGGGTTGAGCTGTCGGAAAAGTCTTGTGAGTTTATAATTAAAGCATGAAGCATAACATGAAGTGCAGTTCGTGTAGCCTTCAAGCTAGTGGGTTAGCTTGACTTGAAAGCTGTTGAAGGCTCGGTTTTTGTTGAATTTGACAATGAAAGTTATGTTTAAATGCACCGATCAGTATGTTTTTAACATGTTGTGATCGTGAATGTTTTGCATACTTATTCAAAGGGTATCAAACATCACAGGCTTGTTCTGAGTGACTGAAATAGCTGAAACTTGTGGCCTAGTTACTAACTGCAGTTTAATAATAGTTAAAAGGTATTTTTTTTCTTATGCTTGACGTTTTAAATTCGTCCTCCTTTTATTTGCCATACATTCCTAAAATGCACTGCATTCCTTGCTTTGACGTGGCAGTGCATGTAGTTGTGTGTGGGTCATCTGGGTAGACTAGATACATTGACATCAAACTTTTGATTCACAGAGATCTAGAGAACCTAGATGCAACTCTTTTGCACCGTTTATGAGTTTGATATTCTGCTGCTGTGTTCTCTTATTTACTTGTAAGTTGCAGTTGTCTGAGTGCAAATATTTCTGCCCTCAGGTATCTCTGGGAAGAGCCAGATACTCTTTGCCTTGGTGTTCACCACTCGGTACCTGGATCTCCTGACATCCTTCATTTCTCTGTACAACACTTGCATGAAGGTAAAGGCATAGAATGAACTCTTACATGCACACATCAATGGATTTTTCAATCTTAGATATCAGCGATCGCAAAATCAGTGTTTTGCCACATCTGCGTAAATGGGTTTATATGTCCTCTGACCTCTTGTAGTCAAACAGTTTCTTTGTTCCTGTTCTGTGAAAACAGATCATCTACGTTGGATGTGCCTATGCCACAGTCTACATGATCTACGCAAAGTTCAGGGCAACTTATGATGGAAACCATGACACTTTCAGAATTGAGTTTCTTGTGGTTCCTGTGGGAGGTCTTGCCTTTCTGGTCAACCACGACTTCTCTCCATTGGAGGTGAGTATTGGAGTCGTCACTGCACATTTGGGCATTTGACCATCATAAATGTTATTCTCGCCAGTTTTGATTTGAACCTTTATAAGACATCTGCAAGTAACGACAATCATAATAATTCCAAACACTATACACGGAAAGAGAAATATACATATACACACACACACACAAATAAAGTGTATTAAAAAAGGAATAAAAGCAATTAGTTGCAATTAATAGATACTGAAATAAATAAGCAAATTACAGTTTGTTGTAAATTAAGTTTAAAAGAGACGGTTTGTTTAAAAATGAAAATTCTCTCATCATTTATTTTTAGTTTCAAACCTGTATGAATTTGTCTTATCAGATTCTGTGGACCTTTTCCATCTACCTTGAGTCTGTGGCTATCCTGCCTCAGCTGTTTATGATCAGCAAGACTGGCGAGGCTGAGACCATCACTACCCACTATCTGTTCTGTCTGGGGGTCTACCGCGCCCTCTACCTCTTCAACTGGATCTGGAGGTTCTACTTCGAGGGCTTCTTTGACATGATTGCCATCGTGGCTGGGGTGGTCCAGACTATCCTCTATTGTGACTTCTTCTACCTTTACATCACAAAGGGTGAGTTTAAACCTTTTTAAGGATTGTGGGTATGAGCGACATCTACTTTGGGTGGTCATGAAGTTAAAGTCATGAAGTCAGCGTGATTTTTCTTGAAACACATTGCTGATTGAATTGAAAATGGAATTTTTAGCATTACATCACTTGCTCAGCAATGGATCCTCTGCAGTGAATGGGTGCCGTCAAAATGAGATTCCCAATAGCTGATAAAAACATCACAATAATGTAATCCACATGACTCCAGTTCATCAGTTAATGTCTTGTGAAGTGAAAAGCTGCATATTTGTAAGAAACAAATCCATAATATTGCTTTCTCCAGTAAAAAAAGTCGTCAGTTGTCTTGTCTGAATCAGGAGAGAAATATGCATAGATCAAGCAGCAATGCAATACATGCAAAAATGGTCCCAAACAGTGTGTGCTCCTATATTTTGAGAGAACAAAAGGTTATGGACATTTACACCGGAGGAAGAGTTATGGATTGCAGTTTCCATATTTTGACCAGACTCAACAGTTAAAACACATTAATAATGGATTTGTTTTTTTTTTACAAACATGCAGCTTTTCACTTTATAAGACATTTATTATTGGACTGGAGTCATGTGGATTATTGTGATGTTTTTACCAGTTGTTTTGACTCATTCTGACGGCACCCATTCACTTCATTTGTGAGCAAGTGATGTAATGCTAAATTTCTTATTTTCATTTTAAGGTGAACTATTACTTTAGGAAAGGCACCTATGTGAATCCCTCAACATTAATGCATGTATTAATTAAAGTTTTAGCACTTGTTTGGCCTCCGTTTTTAGGATTTGGCATGTTTTAATAGAAGAAAAAAAAATCATCTTCCTGCTTCATTTTTCTGACTTTCTTTCGTCTGGTCCACAGTGCTGAAAGGAAAGAAGCTGAGTCTACCAGCTTAAGTGCCAAAGAACAGAGAGCTGTGTCTCCAGCAGACTTCTAGAGGGGCACAAGCCAATGATGCCACCGCAAGATGCCCAAGACAAAGACCGCATAACGCCAGTTCAATCACTGATTTATTTCTCTCCTACCTGGACGCCAACCATCCCCTTACAGAAACGAGGACGTTTTTGCAAACTTTTCTTCTGTCTTTAGCATCTTGCAATACTTTTTTTATTGCTATTGAAAAGAAAAAGAAGAAAAAAAAACACTTTTCTATATGCAAGGTGTATTGAAATATTGAACAGTGTATTGTACACATTAACAGTTAAATGCATAATTGTAAATTTGTCCATGATCATAAAATAGTTCCCAGTGTCGAATAAGTTTGTGGTTCTTTCCTGATTTAAGAGGGGAGGGGGGGATCAAATGTGTGTTCATGAATTCAAATGATTATATCCCTTTTTTTATTTTGTACATAAAATAAATCATCCTTTGTTTCAATGAACAGTTTTGCCACCAATGAAAATTGTGCTCGAAAAGAAAGCCCTTTTAATTTTTTTTCCGACATAAATGCCTTATTTGTATTTTTTTTTAATATTTTTAATCAGTTTATGTACTCAACCATTCTTGCTGATTCCCCCATAGCAACGAGTCAACTGTAAATAAGAGTGTTTCATATTTACAATTCTCTTTGTGTGACTCGTATTATTATTTTCAGGATGTCAACATTTATCAATGGTATGTGATATTTAAACAACCTTGCTGTAATATTCAGTTATTACCTGCAAACACCAGCTTGTTGAAATGCAGTAATGTATGGTAAGATCATTAAATCTAGTGATGTGGATTCTGTCAAAGCACATTTTGGAGTGAGTTTTGTAGTGTAGATTTTTTTTTTACATGGACTACAACTTGTTTTCTTTAAGTTAAGCATCCCCAATGTGTTCCCCTCTCCAGGCATTGCTGTAGGGTTTACAGTTATTTTTCTAGTTTTTACATGTCTTCAATAAATATTTTAAGGGACATGATTTGTGTGTTATTCCTTTGTGTCATTTCTATTGTCACTGAATTTGTTCCACTTTTTCCATTTAAACTTTTAATAATTAAGGTCATATAAACTGCATGCATAATTATGAATAAATGTTGAAAATGCTGTGGAGCAGCATATTACGTAAGTTAATTTTTTTTTATTAATCATCTATATTAAAGTTAAAGACGGTAGATTGCGTAACCCATTTAATGTCAGAACGATATTGAATTAATTACCATTATGTTGCGGTCAAGCATACGATTTATTACATCGCAAAGTTCATTTGTAGAAACAAATATTGAGTTCCTATGTTTAGATTAAAATGTGTCTAATGCTTCTTAATGTGTATTTTTCATTGTAAGTTTATTTCCAGTAGCCTGCTTTGTACAATGCATTAAAATACATAAATACACTGTTTTTTTGCACATATTTGACAGTTCAGCTGTTATCATTTGAAATGATTAAATAATATACAGACTATGCAGAGCCCATGACTAAAAAACAAACAAACAAAAATGAAACATGCCACTACTAACTGACACTTGCCTATAAGGAGTTACATATAAATATAAACTGTCATGAGAAAATGCCACAAACCATTATAAAGTGATGTCTACCATTCTAACGTGCTTTATGAAACTCACAACCGTTCAGAAGTGTGCTTGACCTTGACACTAGCCTTTTCAAAACTCAACACAACACAACCTTTTCATTACTAAAAAGTAATGTAAGTCTGCAACGTAATGTAAGGTTAGATGCTCTATTAAACAAACACGCACACAACAAAACAAAGTTTACTTATTACAGCTTAAAGTGGGGAAGATATTTATTTGATGCTCTGCTGATTTTGTAATTTTTACAGTAGGATTATTTTAACGGCTAGAGACTGAATACTAAGCAAAAAAAAAAAAAAAAAACATTATATAAAGGTCAGAAATTGATTTGCATTTCAGTGAGTGAAATAAGTATTTGATCCCCAGCCAACCAGAACGATTTTTTGCTCCCACAGACAGGTCATGTGCCCCTGTGGAACACAGATTAGTCCTGTCACTTTAACAACTAATGTCAGCTCAGCCCAGAAATATACAGGAGGAGATTGTTATTGGGACAACAGTCACTAAGCAAAACATTGGTAGACATTTGCTTAGGAGAAAGGTCTGTGGTCAGATGAGACCAAAATTGAGCTCTTTGGCATTAACTCGACTTGCCATGTTTGGAGGGAGAGAAATGCTGACTATGTCCCCAAGAATACCATCCCTACAGTCAAGCATTGAGGTGGATACATTATGTTTTGGGGCTTTTTTCTGCTAAGGGTACAGGACGACTTCACTGCATCGAGGGGCCAATGGATGGGGCATGTACTGTAAAATATTGGATGAGAACCTCCTTCCCTCAGCCAGAACACTGGAGATGGGTCATGGATGGGTGCTCCAGCATGAGAATTACCCGAAACATTCCACCATGACATCAAAGGAGTGGCTCAAGAAGCAGCACATTAAGGTGATCGAGTTGTCTAGCCAGTCTCCAGACCTCAAACCTATAAAAAATCTGTGGAATGAGCTGAAACTTTGAGTTGCCAAACGACAGCCAAGAAACCTTAAGGATTTAGAGAGGATCTGTACAGAGGAGTGGATCAAAATCCCTCCTGAGATGTGTGCAAACCTGGTGACCAACTACAAAAAACATCTTACCGGTGTGTTTGTCAACAAGGGTTTCTTGCTTGGCGATCAAATACTTATTTCAGTATTTTACAGACCATTCATTTCTTTGTAAGTGAGCAAACTTACAAATTCAGCAGTGGATCAAATATACAGTCGTGGCCAAAAGTTTTGAGAATTACATAAATATTGGAAATTGGAAAAGTTGCTGCTTAAGTTTTTATAATAGAAATTTGCATATACTCCAGAATGTTATGAAGAGTGGTCAGATGAATTGCATAGTCCTTCTTTGCCATGAAAATTAACTTAATCCCCCAAAAACCTTTCCACTGCATTTCATTGCTGTCATTAAAGGAGCTGCTGAGATCATTTCAGTAATCGTCTTGTTAACTCAGGTGAGAATGTTGACGAGCACAAGGCTGGAGATCATTATGTCAGGCTGATTGGGTTAGAATGGCAGACTTGACATGTTAAAAGGAGGGTGATGCTTAAAATCATTGTTCTTCCATTGTTAACCATGGTGACCTGCAAAGAAACGCGTGCAGCCATCATTGCGTTGCATAAAAATGGCTTCACAGGCAAGGATATTGTGACTACTAAGATTGCACCTAAATCAACAATTTATAGGATCATCAAGAACTTCAAGGAAAGAGGTTCAATTCTTGTAAAGAAGGCTTCAGGGCGTCCAAGAAAGTCCAGCAAGCGCCAGGATCGTCTCCTAAAGAGGATTCAGCTGCGGGATCGGAGTGCCACCAGTGCAGAGCTTGCTCAGGAATGGCAGCAGGCAGGTGTGAGCACATCTGCATGCACAGTGAGGCCAAGACTTTTGGAAGATGGCCTGGTGTCAAGAAGGGCAGCAAAGAAGCCACTTCTCTCCAAAAAAAACATCAGGGACAGATTGATCTTCTGCAGAAAGTATAGTGAATGGACTGCTGAGGACTGGGGCAAAGTCCCTTTCCGATTGTTTGGGGCATCTGGAAAAAGGCTTGTCCGGAGAAGAAAAGGTGAGCGCTACCATCAGTCCTGTGTCATGCCAACAGTAAAGCATCCTGACACCATTCATGTGTGGGGTTGCTTCTCATCCAAGGGAGTGGGCTTACTCACAATTCTGCCCCAAAACACAGCCATGAATAAAGAATGGTACCAAAACACCCTCCAACAGCAACTTCTTCCAACAATCCAACAACAGTTTGGTGAAGAACAATGCATTTTCCAGCACGATGGAGCACCGTGCCATAAGGCAAAAGTGATAACTAAGTGGCTCGGGGACCAGAATGTTGAAATTTTGGGTCCATGGCCTGGAAACTCCCCAGATCTTAATCCCATTGAGAATTTGTGGTCAATCCTCAAGAGGCGGGTGGACAAACAAAAACCCACTAATTCTGACAAACTCCAAGAAGTGATTATGAAAGAATGGGTTGCTATCAGTCAGGATTTGGCCCAGAAGTTGATTGAGAGCATGCCCAGTCGAAACAAAGATCTAAAAGCAGTTTAGCAGCAAACTTTTTGAAAACTAATATTTATGTAATTCTCAAAACTTTGGGCCACGACTGTATATTTCTCCCACTGTATTACCACTTGAGGCCTGTCTATGCTTGAGGCAACCTGACGCAATTTTGACGCAACATGACGCAATTTTTTATCCGACTATTTATTATAATTTTTTAATTAACTTATATTTCCATTGTGGACTAAATATTAATCCCCATAATTCGCATCTTGCAATTTTGTCTAGTTCTCAATTCATTATTATCAATTATTAATTGATTCATTAATTGGGATCTGTGCTATTATATATATATATATATATATGAAACATAAATAAGAAAATAATAAAATAAGATAATGTCAGGTAATGTTGTGGGACAGGTTTTGTCCTATCATGTCTCACGGTACCGAGCGTGACGTCAGCGCGCGATTGTCTAGTCAACAGCTCAGCTGTTGTATTGCGACCGCGGGAAGAAAAAAAAAAAACATACTCCACGTAATTCATTGGCCGGGTCCAGGGAGGGACTCTGGACTTCCGTGGGGCCATTGTGGCCGTGTTTCGGAGAACATAACGGGAATACATCAGCTATCATTCTTCAGATATAAACCGAGACACGTTGGTCTGAAACAGCGGAGGTTTAACGTCAGATCTAGGACAGTCTCTCTGGAGAGGAAGCAGTATGGAGCTGGATGACGGAGTTGTGTACCAGGACGATCCGGGCACGTCGGCGATCATGTCGGAGCGGGTCTCGGGCCTGGCCAACTCCATCTACCGCGAGTTCGAGAGGCTAATCTGCAAATACGACGAGGACGTGGTGAAGGAGCTGATGCCGCTGGTCGTGGCGGTGCTGGAGAACCTCGACTCGGTGTTCGCCGAGAACCAGGAGCACGAGGTGGACCTGGAGCTCCTCAAGGAGGACAACGAGCAGCTGGTCACTCAGTACGAGCGCGAGAAAGCGCTCAGGAAACACGCCGAGGAGGTGAGTGAGTGCACGAGGAGGCTGAAGTTTGCGCCTAACATCATCATCGGGAGCCTGGCATCTTTGTTTTCTTGCGGCATCATCACAGCTGCAGCCGCCACGTATCACCACCATCATCATTATCATTATGGGTTTGTCATGCCTTGTTTAGCCAGTGTTGACCTTTGAATTCACCTCAAGTGAATTAAGATATAAATGTGCATTAAGGTTCTTCAGGTCATTATTATGCCCTCTGAGGGTCTGTCTGGTCCGTGCTGATGGCTAGAACTTAATGTACAGACATTTCGTTTAATAAAACTGGCGCAGTCATGTTTTTTGCATGCTTGTAAGTAAAGACCAGAGATCGAAAACAACGTAAACAAGCAAGCAAACAGCATGTAACTACAGAACAACATGCATGCTACAGAGACGGATGCTTTCCTCTGTGTCATATGGGAGGAGAGACCGGGGCAAGTTGTCACAGTGTCCTGCCAATGTTATGAACAAACGTACTTCCAGAATGTTCAAGTTATCTGGTCTAATTATGTTCTGAAAACATTGACAAAAGGGCGTTATTTATACGTTGTTCATAAAAAGTATTCTTCGAAACCTTTTAGTTGGATGCTCATCCGTTTTTTTAAATGTTACCTGTTTCAGAACGTTCTGAGAACGCTAATAGAATGTTCGTTCAAAGCTATCTGCTATTTAATAACGTTAGCACAAAAATGTTACTTTATACGTTTATCATAGAACGCTTTTTAGTAAACATTTTAGTTTGATGTTTTTCTATCATTTTTAAGTTACCCGTGTGAGGTAATGTACCCATAAAGTTAGCTAAATTATAAAATGAAACGTTTGCATAACCAAGAAGTTTTAAAAACATTTGAAAAACTGGACATTTCAAACATTCAGAGAACATCCAGAAATAACGTTTGCAGAACATTAGCAGAGTGTTCTTAGAATATAGTTTTTTGTTTGATGGGTAGCTGTAGGTTTTGATTCAAAAGTCTGATAGTTTTTAGCAGTGGTTTTGTATGTGGATTTCAAATATCCCATTATCATATTTATCATTTTGGTGTCTGCGTGTATTCAAGTTAGGCAGGCTTTCACAAGGTTATTCATTTCTAAAAATGGCAGTATTTTAATAATCACAACATTTGTTGACCATGAATTGCGCTATTCCATTAATTTTAGGCTAATAAGCTAAAAATAGGATTCGCTTTGACCGCTTACCCCATCTAATGTGACAGAATGTTCAGTGAGTGTAATTTAGTGCAAGTCGTCCATATATGGCAGGGGTTTGACTGATGTAACAGTCTGTCATCATGCACAGAAACACACTGTGCAGTGCTTTTTTCAGTGACTTTTTCCACATTAAACTGTTGAAATAGTAATGGTGTGTCATTAGTTTTAAGTTATGAACCTTTCACAGTTGAAGTGTGTGAGTAAATGTGACTCTAATCTGTTTTGGAAATAAGATTAGACTACATTGTAAAGTTCTCTTCTCAACGTGTGTTAGCCTGACTTTGGACCGATTAAGGCTGCTCAATGGCTTTATGTGTTCCTGACACAGCAACAGTTAACTGGGATTATGAGCAATATGTCTGAGCCATGAGCTGCATTAATCCGTGAGTGTACTGATACAGGATCTGGATGCATCTAATTATGACCGACAGACTGCACTTCCAACAGCAGAGTGACAGAAGGCTGTGATCAATATTCAGTTGTGCTGAACACTGAACTTTCTCTCACGTTTCAGTTCACTGATATACTAGATAAACTTTTAAGACCATTTGGGATCTTAATCGGGTTTCAGGAATAATGTGGTAATTTTTTACACTGTAATAATTGTTAAAATAACACATTTAACCATTATGTTATCTCAAACCAGTGTAGTTATTCTATTAAAATATTTATTTCATATGTTACATTAGCTTTATATTTGTAGTTTTCATTTTAATTTAGCGTAAAATTGTAGGTTATTTTTATTTTTTTGGTGCTTTGTGATTTTGTCATTTTTATTCGTTTTTTAAACACTTCTATTCAGCTTTTATTTTTATTTATATTTTAGTTTTAGCTATTTTAATAATTCAACTTAGACATTTATTTTATCACTTATAATTTTCTTTAAGAAAAAAATTAAGTTTACATTTTCCTTCTAAAATTGATATTTTTTTATTTTTCAGTTACCAAAAAGGTTTTTATTTTTTGTTTTTTAGTTGAACAGAAATCTGTTTACATTTATATATACTGTCATTCTTTGATAATTCAATTGAATTTAATGAATTGATTTAATTTGAGTTTTTCCATGGATGATGATGATATTTTTGATATCTAGAGAGAACAGTGTCTGATATAATGCAGATATATAGTACAGTTTATTGACTTAAGATGACATGACCCTGTGTTTTATAGAATATTTACTCAGAAAACAGAAACTGTATATATTATCATGTCATTGTAGCGTATGCCTTGTCTTAAACTTTGCAACTAAAACAGTTTTTGTGAGAGCTTTGTGTCACTGAAAATGAAGGGGAATTGAATGTGACTTGAACCTTATGTTTGTTGATCTCTGCGCTCAGGGGGCCACTGAATGAGTTATTTCGTGCCAGTGTGGCGGGAACCTGAAGTGACACTGAAACAGCTCCCTTTGTCAGATACTCACTCTGCACCAGGCTCTCCGGGAGATCCCTGTACTCCCGAGACGGAGCATGTGTTCTGTAGGTATTTGCAGGAGAGAGATTCCAATTGGGGAAAATGCCTCAAAATATGACTCTCAGGTCAAGGGGTCTTTTCCTGTGACCAGCTATAAAAGCTCTTGCTGGAATCGCACAGTGTTTTGCTTGAGAAAACTTACAGTTTTGTCAATACATGATGCACCTTTTGCTATTTTCTTACACTGTGCCACTCAAAAGTTTGTGGTCAGTAAGAGTTTTTGAAAGAAATTCCTATTTTTATGCCGCAAAAATATGCATTAAATTGATCAAATGTGACAGGAAATGCATTTATAAAATTACAAAAGATTTCAATTACAAATAAATGCTGTTTGTTTGAACTTTCTATTCATCAACTGTAAGCAGCAAATCAGCATGTTAGAAAGATTTCTGAAGGATCATATGACAACGAAGATTGGAGTAATGATGCTGAAAATTTTTGTATTTTTGATCAAATAAATGTAGCATAGATAAGCAAACTTCTTTCAAAAACAAACAAAATTAAAGCTGCAAGCAGCGATGAACGGGCCCTCGCACTCGGGCTCACCACCACCCGGTGCCTATAGGAGGAACAGTGAACGTTGTGCCATATTTCCTGCTGCCAACAGGTGGAGCTATGATTATAACTGAATATCGACATGTAAATGTCTTCAGGCCAGGACTCTTACCAAACATGCAAAGTTTCGGACAAGTCATGTTTAAGTTAGTATAAGACAAGTCATGTTTAAGTTAGTATAAAATAAGTAATTTCCTGTTGCCAGCAGGCGGCGCTATACTTATAATTGAATATTGGCCTTTAGTTGTGTTCAGGCCAGTACTCTTATAAAACATGTGATGTTTGGGTCAGATTGGGAATTGTATGCATGAGTTACAACAACTTCCTGTTTTATAGTATTAATAGCATCATTTTGCACATACTAAGTGTTGCTAGAATGTTTGAAAATATTTCTAGCATGATTAGCACACAATGAATGGCATATTTTACTGTGTTGCAAATAGTGCATAAAAGTGTTAAAAATGACACTTCCTGTTGCCAGCAGGTGGTGCTATGACTATAACTGAATATGGGCATGTTGATTTATTTAGGACAGGACCCTTGTCAAACGTGTGAAGTTTGGGGCAGATCGGACATAACAGTGTTTTGTTCCTAGAAGTTCATAACAGTGTTAACCTTGTCACTTCTGGTTACCAGCAGGTGGCGCTATGACTATAACTGAATTTGGTCATGGGTGCTTGTTTGGAACAAAACACCTATCACACGTGTAAAGTTTGGGGAAGATCGGACATTGCTTGCCTGAGTTACATCAACTTCCTTTTTCACTGCAGTAGTAGCATGCTTTAACACTTAGCTAAGTGTTGCTAGCATGTTTTAGCATGCTTCTAGAATGTTGCCAGCCTATTTAACACTTGTTGATGTTTTTTATTATTTTGCAAGGAGTCCATAACAGTGTTAAACATGCCACTTCCTGTTGCCATTAGGTGGCGCTATGACTATAATTAAATACGGGCATCTTGATGTGTTCAGGACAGGACTCTTATCAAACTTGTTCAATTTGGGGCAGATTGGACACTGTATGCCTGAATTACAGTTACTTCCTAATTCACTGCAGTAATGTGATGCTTTAACATTTAGCTAAGTGTTGCTAGCATGTTTTATTATGTTTCTAGCATGTTGCCAGCCTATTTTAACACTTTTTGACGCTTTTTAATTTGTTCCTAAGAGTCCATAACAGTGTTAACCTTGACACTTCCGGTTACCAGCAGGTGGCGCTATGACTATAACTGAATTTGGTCATGAGTGCTTGTTTGGAACAAAACACCTATCACACGTGTGAAGTTTGGGGAAGATCGGACATTGCTTGCCTGAGTTACAGCAACTTCCTTTTTCACTGCCTTAGTAGCATGCTTTAGCACTTAGCTAAGTGTTGCTAGCATGTATTAGTATGCTTCTAAAATGTTACCAGCCTATTTAACACTTGTTGATGTTTTTTATTATTTTGCAAGGAGTCCATAACAGTGTTAAACATGCCACTCCCTGTTGTCATTAGGTGGCGCTATGACTATAATTGAATACGGGCATGTTGATCTGTATAGGACAGGACTCTTGTCAAACGTGTGAAGTTTGGGGCAGATCGGACATTGCTTGCCTGAGTTACAGCAACTTCCTTTTTCACTGCCTTAGTAGCATGCTTTAGCACTTAGCTAAGTGTTGCTAGCATGTATTAGTATGCTTCTAAAATGTTACCAGCCTATTTAACACTTGTTGATGTTTTTTATTATTTTGCAAGGAGTCCATAACAGTGTTAAACATGCATCTTCCTGTTGTCATTAGGTGGCGCTATGACTATAATTGAATACGGGCATGTTGATCTGTATAGGACAGGACTCTTGTCAAACGTGTGAAGTTTGGGGCAGATCGGACATTGCTTGCCTTAGTTACAGCAACTTCCTTTTTGACTGCTTTAGTAGCATGCTTTAGCATTTAGATTTGTGTTTCTAGCATGTTTTATTCGTTTATTCGTTTCTAGCATGTATTAGTAGCATGTTGCCAGCCTATTTAACACTTTTTGACGCTTTTTAATTTGTTCCTAGAAGTCCATAACAGTGTTACATTTGCTGTCATTCAGTCATTTATCTGCAGTCATTATATCAACTACTGTACTTTCTATATATCAGCATCAGCTTTTGAAAAAGCATCAGCCACTTTGGTCAACCATGTATCCATATTTCACATAATAGATTACTATTTTTATTATTTGCACATGTTGGATGTAGTTTAATAAAATGAATCCTTAGAACTTTCTGCCTTGTTTGTGTCAGTTTTAATAGATTTAATTTTGGTCCTCAGCCCATAAAAAGGCATGAAGTGCTGAAAATATCCATAAAACTGAAGATAATGTGACTTCACATTTATACTATTCCTGATCCTATTTTTGGTGCATTCTACTAATTTGCTGAAATCCTAAAGTGCCTTTTCCGCTTGAGGTTTTGTAGCTTTTAGTCTGTTGAGTGTATAATTATGCTAGCTTACTAAAGTTCATTTTAGCAGATACACACAAGACCAGAAATATTAATGACTCATCCTTGAAGACTGAAAATGTCCCCTTCCTTTAAATGACAAATACCACTTACCGTTGATTTTCATGATGTAACAAAACAAAATCCTATAAGGCCTGTTTGTTATCTAAAAAAATAAATGTATTATGCAATATTTAATTTGTTCTTTTGTGTTTTCTGTGAGCAGAAGTTCATTGAATTGGAAGATTCCCAAGAGCAAGAGAAGAAGGATCTGCAGACCCATCTGGAAAGTCTTTCATCACATTCCCGTCAGCTGGAGCTGAAGATCAAGAACTATGCAGACCAGAGTAAGAATCAGCTGATTTATTCCCTCTTCTCATTCAATCCGACACTTCCATGATCTGACAGTATTTTAAACCTTCATATATGTCTTCTACATGTAATATGTCCATGCATCTGCTCTTAAAGTCCTTCTGTTTTAGTATAAAATAGCTAATGTCCATAGTTCTGTGCAGATTTCCATTAAAGTGAAGTAGTTGGGTGCTAGTTATCTTACATATTTATGATTTTCAAGGTATCTTGCTGTACATTTGTGTCAGCATTCAACAGATTAATTCAAAATCATAGTCTAATTTGCTTCTGGTATGGATATGAATGTAAAACCTGCTGTATTTGTTTCTGTCCATAGTCCACTAGTGTAGCTCATATCTCCATTTACATTTTTCATTAAAGGTACTGTATGTTTTACTTTAATAAAGCATAAAAATACCATAAGACACCATTTAAGAAACATGCTAAGTTAACATACTTGTTTATCTGAAAAACAATGCTACAGTTAGTTATTCTACTTTAAAAATGTGTGTTCCAGGCCGGAATGTCGATCTTTGTTTTGGTTTATGAAACCTGCCCACTGCCAGTTTACCCAGTTGTATTTCGGCACCTCGGGCTGCCATTTAGCGGAAAAAACACAGCACACCTCATTTAAAATTCATTGTCAAGTGCACTCGTTCCTGTTTGTGTCGTCAATCTGGCAACCTGCATGTGTCAAGTCTGAGGAGGAGAGGCTGTGTGAAAAAACCCTCTCCAATATTCTGAATTTGGACTGCAGTACCTAGTTCAACAACTCAGTGTCAATCCTACATACAGCACCTTTAATCTAAAGGAACAGTTCACCCAAAAATGAACATTTGCTGAGAATGTACTCTTCTTCAGGCCACCCTAGATGTAAATGAGTTTGTTTGTTCATCAGAACAGATTTGGAGAAATTTAGCATCACATCACTTGCTCACCTGCAGTGAATGGGTGCCGTCAGAATGAGTCCAAACAGCTGACAAACACATCACCATAATGCACAGGTAATTCCACACCTCTCCAGTCAAAAAATTAATATCTTAAGAAGTAAAAAGCTGCTTTTTCAAAATGAATTTGTCATTTAAGCTTTAATCCGTTATTTTATGCGTTCCATAATAAAAAAGACTCGCTTGATTTGGGAGAGAAATATGCACATATTGAGCGCTGTTTACATGGACTATAGTGCTGTGGATTATTGTGATGTTTTTATCAGCTGTCTGAACTCTCATTCTGGTGGCACCCATTCACTTCATTGGTGAGCAAATGATGTAATGCTACATTTCTCCAAATCGGTTCTGATGGAGAAACATGGATACATCACGGATAGCCTGAAGGGGAGTACATTTTCAGCAAATATTTGGGTGAACTACTCCTTTTGAATAGTCATTTACTGTGTACAGGTAACAGTAGCTGAGTGTGTTTGTACGTGCATAAAAATAAGTTAATCGGTTTAAAACAGTACAAGTACAACAACCTTTATTAATGTTACTTTAAAAAGCAGTAATTCTCTTTCCAGATCACATGCACACAGAAACTCTCCTCTCCGTATTTTAGAAAATAATTATGAATCACATCAGAATAACCAGATGAAAGTTGTGACCAAATTTAGTGATGCATTGCATCTTTTCCAAAAGAATCAAAAACAGAATTTGCTTGTAGTATTCTGACTTTGAGTTTGGGAGTTTTGTCTGGTTTTACGTTCATGTGATTAATCTCTTAATTCTTATTAAATGCAGTGTTTTCTGTGGCCCTGAATAGCATTACTTGTGTTCTCTCGCTGGAAAGTAAATCTAAACCAGAGTCAGTTCAGACTGAGTGTGTGCTGGAATAGGCCAGTGGGTGATAATGATATTAGTCAAGCACCAAAACATGCTAATTATGGATGTCTGGCACTAGGGCTGGGACAACGCGTCGAGGTCATCGATGACGTCGACGCAAAAATTACGTCGACGCAAAATATGCGCATCGATTCGTCGACCTGTTTTTATTTCTCTAAAAAACGTTTGCAAAACGTTTACCTTATGTGCACTGAATATACGCGATGGCCGGATCAACATTCTGTCCAACGTTATATAACCAATCCAGGGGTTTTTCTGCATTGATCTTTTTTTTTGGCGGGTGTCAAAGCCTTATTTGATCGGTGAGTGACAGTGACAGGGCGCGTACGAGAGAGAGCCCCGG